>NC_057812.1:708941507-708960729 GCF_018294505.1 Triticum aestivum | reverse complement strand
TTCTTTTTGATTTTAGGTCACAAAAATTATAAACTTTCTGTTAGTGCCATTAGTTTTAAAATTTTGAATAGTTTAAATTTGAATTTTATAAAATTTGTGTGAATCACTAGTTTATGAATAACTTTACTATAAAAATAGAATTTTTTTTCTTCTTTGCTATTTATTTTTTATTTATACTTACAATTAAATACTTATAGTTTGATTTTAGGTCACAAAAATTATATTCTTTTTGCTATTGAAGAATATTATAGTTTTATTTTAGTTGATCATACATAATATTTTAATTGATTCTTTTTATTTTCATAAAAGTTTTGTAGTTCATTCTGTTTGCTATTAATTCATTATTTGAGCTAAATGACTCTGAAATTGGAAAGCATTTCAAAATGAACTCTGAAAAGGTTGAAAGTTGGCATGGTATCATAATTTCACCCACATAGCATGTTCATGTATAAAACGAACAATGGTAGCATGTTCGTCTGTTACAAATTTGGCATGGTATCATCATAATAGTTGCGGGAGAAAGTCTTCACTTTTTCTTCGCTTGTGTCATTTGCTTATTGCGCCGTAGCCATGGATACTCTTCATTGTTTATCAGGATGCTTGGGTCAGCCTTGACATTGAAGGGAGGAATTTCATGAAACTTTTCATAATCTTCAGACATGTCTGTCTTGCCGTCCACTCCCAGGATGTCCCTTTTTCCTGAAAGAACTATGTGGCGCTTTGGCTCATCGTATGATGTATTCGCTTCCTTATCTTTTCTTTTTCTCGGTTTGGTAGACATGTCCTTCACATAGATAACCTGTGCCACATCATTGGCTAGGACGAACGGTTCGTCAGTGTACCCAAGATTTTTCAGATCCACTGTTGTCATTCCGTACTGTGGGTCTACCTGTACCACGCCGCCTAACAGATTGACCCATTTGCACTTAAACAAAGGGACCTTAAAATCAGGTCCGTAGTCAAGTTCCCATATGTCCACTATGTAACCATAATATGTGTCCTTTCCGCTCTCGGTTGCTGCATCAAAGCGGACATCGCTGTTTTGGTTGGTGCTCTTTTGATCTTGGGCAATTGTGTAAAATGTATCCCCATTTATCTCGTATCCTTTGTAAGTCAATACAGTCAAAGATGGTCCCCTGGACAACAAGTACAACTCATCACAAACAGTGTTGTCACCTCTGAGACGTGTTTCCAACCAACTGCTGAAAGTCCTGATGTGTTCACATGTAATCCAGTCGTCGCACTGCTCCGGGTGTTTGGAGTGCAGACTATTCTTATGTTCATCGACATACGGGGTCACCAAGGTAGAGTTCTGTAGAACTGTGTAGTGTGCTTGAGACAAAGAATATCCGTCCCTGCATATTATTGAGTCTCTTCCAAGAGTGCCTTTTCCAGTCAGTCTCCCCTCATACCGCGATTTAGGGAGACCTATCTTGTTAAGGCCAGGAATGAAGTCAACACAAAACCCGATAACATCCTCTGTTTGATGGCCCATGGAGATGCTTCCTTCTGGCCTAGCGCGGTTACGGACATATTTCTTTAGGACTCCCATGAACCTCTCAAAGGGGAACATATTGTGTAGAAATACGGGCCCCAGGATGACAATCTCGTCGACTAGATGAACTAGGACGTGCGTCATGATATTGAAGAAGGATGGTGGGAACACCAGCTCGAAACTGACAAGACATTGCGCCACATCACTCCTTAGCCTTGGTACGATTTCTGGATCAATCACCTTCTGAGAGATTGCATTGAGGAATGCACATAGCTTCACAATGGCTAATCGGACGTTTTCTGGTAAAAGCCCCCTCAATGCAACCGGAAGAAATCGACGATGGCCCAGGTACACATTCTTCCTGCATTTGTCCAGGTATATACTTTCAGTGTCATCTAAACAGTGCGTGCATGCGTGGTATCCTTTGTTTGTCTGTCCTGAAAGGTTACTGAGAGTGGGCCAATCGTTGATGGTCACGAACAGCAACGCCTTAAGGTTAAATTCCTCCTGTCTATGCTCATCCCACGTACGTACACCGTTTCCATTCACAGTTGTAAAAGTTCTTCAACTAATGGCCTTAGGTACACATCAATTTCGTTGCCGGGTTGCTTAGGGCCTTGGATGAGAACTGGCATCATAATGAACTTCCGCTTCATGCACATCCAAGGAGGAAGGTTATACATACATAGAGTCACGGGCCAGGTGCTGTGATTGCTGCTCTGCTCCCCGAAAGGATTAATGCCATCCGCGCTTAAAGCAAACCATACATTCCTTGGGTCCTTTGCAAACTCATCCCAGTACTTTCTCTGGATTTTTCTCCACTGCGACCCGTCAGCGGGTGCTCTCAACTTCCCATCTTTCTTTCGGTTCTCACTGTGCCATCGCATCAACTTGGCATGCTCTTCGCTTCTGAACAGACGTTTCAACCGTGGTATTATAGGAGCATACCACATCACCTTCGCAGGAACCCTCTTCCTGAGGGGCTCACCGTCAACATCACCAGGGTCATCTCGTCTGATCTTATACCGCAACGCACCGCATACCGGGCATGCGTTCAGATCCTTGTATGTACCGCGGTAGAGGATGCAGTCATTAGGGCATGCATGTATCTTCTCCACCTCCAATCCTAGAGGGCATACGACCTTCTTTGTTGCGTATGTACTGTCGGGCAATTCGTTATCCTTTGGAAGCTTCTTCTTCAATATTTTCAGTAGCTTCTCAAATCCTTTGTCAGCCACAGCATTCTCTGCCTTCCACTGCAGCAATTCCAGTACGGTACCGAGCTTTGTGTTGCCATCTTCGCAATTGGGGTATAACCCTTTTTTGTGATCCTAACATGCGATCGAACTTCAACTTCTCCTTTTGACTAATGCATTGCGTCCTTGCATCGACAATGACCCGGCGGAGATCATCATCATCGGGCACATCGTCTGGTTCCTCTTGATCTTCAGCAGCTTCACCCGTGGCAGCATCATTGGGCACATCGTCTGGTTCCTCTTGATCTTCACTAGCTCCTCCCGTTGCAGCATCACCGTATTTAGGGGGCACATAGTTGTCATCGTACTCTTCTTCTTCGCCGTCTTCCATCATAACCCCTATTTCTCCGTGCCTCGTCCAAACATTATAGTGTGGCATGAAACCCTTGTAAAGCAGGTGGGAGTGAAGGATTTTCCGGTTAGAGTAAGACCTCGTATTCCCACATCCAGTGCATGGACAACACATAAAACCATTCTGCTTGTTTGCCTCAGCCGCATCGAGAAACTCATGCACGCCCTTAATGTACTCGCGGGTGTGTCTGTCACCGTACATCCATTGCCGGTTCATCTGGGTGCATTATATATAATTAAGTGTCCAAATTAATAGAAGTTCATCATCACATTAAAACCAAAGTGCATACATAGTTCTCATCTAACAACATATAGCTCTCCAGAGCATCTAATTAATTAAACCATACATTGAAACTATGTAAAACATTTCAATGCGAAAACAAATGCGATCATAATCGCAACCAAGGTAACAATTGATCCAACGGCATAATGATACCAAGCCTCGGTATGATTGGCATATTTTCTAATCTTTCTAATCTTCAAGCGCATTGCATCCATATTGATCTTGTGATCATCGACGACATCCGCAACATGCAACTCCAATATCATCTTCTCCTCCTCAATTTTTTTTATTTTTTCCTTCAACAAATTGTTTTCTTCTTCAACTAAATTTAACCTCTCGACAATAGGGTCGGTTGGCATTTCCGATTCACATACATCCTAGATAAATAAAATCTATGTCACGTTGGTCGGCATAATTTTCATAAACAATAAATGAACCAATAGTTATAAAGATAATATACATACCAAATCCGAATCATAGACAGGACGAGGGCCGACGGGGGCGGATACCAAAACCATCGCACTATATAAGATGCAATAATAAATGTAAGAAAATGATACAAGTATCTATCTAAACATACAAGTAAGAATATTTTTCCTTTCAGACAGAAGATAAGAACAAGAGGCTCACCACGGTGGTGTCGGTGATGAGATCGGCGCGGGTGATCGACGGTGGTGAAGACGGGGACGGGGCGTGACGGACCGCTAAATCTAGACAAATCTCGAGGAAAATGGAGCTTGGAGGTCGAGCTTCGAGAGGAGAAAGCTTAAGTAGTGTGGCTCGGGCATTCCATCGAACACCTCATGTGCATAGGAGGTGAGCTAGAGCACCACAAAGCCCTCTCCCCCTCGGCCAGAAAAAACAGAGCACTGTGCTCTGCTCTTGCGCGAGGGGGTATATATAGGCACCTCATTGGTCCCGGTTGATGACATGAACCGGGACTAAAGGGAAGCCTTTGGTCCCGGTTCAAGCCACCAACCGGGACCAATGGTGGTGGGCCAGGAGCGAGGCCCATTGGTCCCGGTTCGTCCCACCAACGGGGACCAAAAGGTCCAGACGAACTGGGACCAATGGCCCACGTGGCCCGGCCGGCCCCCTGGGCTCACGAACCAGGACCAATGCCCACATTGGTCCCGGTTCTAGACTGAACCGGGACTAATGGGCTGAGACGGCCTGGACCATAGCCCTGTTTTCTACTAGTGATTTTGGGACCTACCCTATTGGAAAGACCTAGAGGTCCGCTCTGCAATCGACGTGATGCACGTGATGAAGAATCTTTGCGTGACCCTGCTTGGCTTCTTGGGCGTGTATGGGAAGACAAAAGATACACCTGAGGCACGGGAGGACCAACAACGTATGCATGGAAAGGACGGCATACATCAGGGTCATGCCAGCTATGCTCTTACCAAAGAATAGAAGGAAATCTTCTTTGAATGCCTGCTCAGTATTAAGGTACCGTCTGGCTTCTCGTCGAATATAAAGGGAATTATAAACATGGCAGAGAAAAAGTTCCAGAACCTAAAGTCTCATGACTGCCACGTGATTATGACGCAACTGCTTCCGGTTGCATTGAGGGGGCTTCTACCGGATAACGTTCAATTAGCCATTATGAAGCTATGTGCATTCCTCAATGCAATCTCTCAGAAGGTAATCGATCCAGAAATCATACCAAGGTTAGAGAATGATTTGGTGCAATGTCTTATCAGTTTTGAGTTGGTGTTCCCACCATCCTTCTTCAACATCATGACGCATGTCCTAGTTCACCTATGCGAAGAGATTAACGTTTTGGGTCCTATATTTCTACACAATATGTTCCCCTTTGAGAGGTTCATGTGAGTCTTAAAGAAATATGTTCATAACCATGCTAGGCCAGAAGGAAGCATCTCCAAGGGCCATGAAAATGAGGAGGTCATTGAGTTTTGTATTGACTTTAGTCCTGACCTTAAGCCGATTGGTGTTCCTAAATTGCGGCATAAGGGCAGACTGGATGGAAAAGGCACGCTAGGAGGGAATAAAAAAATATGTATGGACGGATATTCTCTCACTAAAGCACACTACACAGTTCTACAGAATTCTGCCTTGGTGGCTCCATATATGGACGAACACAAGAATTTTCTATGCTCCAAACACCCGGAGCGGTCTGATGACTGGATTACACGTGAACAAACCAGGAGTTTCGCCGGCTGGTTGCAGACACGTACCATGCATGACGCCTCTATTGAAGATGCCCTGTACTCGATGTCCCTGTTACCATCTTCGAATATAATGACTTTCAAAGGGTACGAGATAAATGGTAATATATTTTACACGATCGGCCAAGATAAGAAGAGCACCAACCAAAACAGTGGTGTCCGCTTTGATGCAACAACCAAGACAGGAAAGGAAACATATGATGGTTACATAGAGGAGATGTGGGAACTTGACTATGGACGTGGTTTGAAGGTCCCTTTGTTTCGGTGCAAATGGGTCAATATGACACGAGGCGGGGTAACGGAAGACCCGCTGTATGGAATGACAACAGTGGATCTCAACAATCTTGCGTATGCAGACGAACCATTCGTCCTAGCTAATGATGTGGCACAGGTTTTCTATGTGAAGGATATGTCTACCAAGCCGAGAAAAAGAAAAGATAAGGAAGCGAATGCATCATACGATGAGCCAAAGCGCCACATAGTTCTTTCTGAAAAGAGAAACAGCGTAGGAGTGGATGACAAGACAGACATGTCAGAAGATTATGAAAAGTTTGATTAAATTGCTCCATTCACAGTGAATATTGACCCGAGCATCCAGTTAAATGATGAAGATTTTCCATGGCTACGGTGCAAAGTTTCACACCCAAAGATCTGGGATGCGATCGGCTTCACTATCATCACTTTCTGCTGTGTTTCACACCCAGGAGGAAATCTCTGTAATAGTTAGGGTAGCTATGTGTTTTGGCATTTGAAACGCGAAGAAATTTTATGTGCAATCAAATTCTTTCATGCATTTATTGATTTTTTCAGCTAAATGACCCTGAAATTGAAAAGCATTTCAAATGAACTTAGAAAAGTTTGAAAGTTGGCATGGTACCATAATTTCATCCACATAGCATGTGCAAAAAAAATAGAGAGGGTTACCGCAAAAACTGGATACACTTCGTGTACAAAATGCACAATCTTTTTCGAAGTATCAGGGTTTCGGACGGAAACTCATCCGTTACAAAGGCATTTCATTTTTAAATAGCCTAAGCATTACCAAATTGAATATAATGATAAAACACAGTAATATTAAACATAAGAAAAAAGAATCACTGAAAAATCTATTTTCAAAGTTAAGTTATTCACAAACTAGTGATTCACACAAATTTCAAATAATTCAAAATGTAAACTATTCAAATTTGTAAACTACCGGCACTAATAGAAAGTTTGTAATTTTTTGTACCTAAAGCAAAAATATTCACAAAGAAACTCTAAGTACAACAAAAAAACAACTCAAAAATAAATAAAACAAAAATAAATAAAGCAAAAAATAAGAAAATAAAAAAGCCTGCCTACCGCGCCACAGCGGCCTGCATACGACTAGAAACCCAACCTGTTGTTGGGCCAGGATGCAGGCCCGCAAAGGCCCAGTAGGCCCACAGGGCAGCACATAACATTTAGGCCCAGTAGGCCTGCTTTGGAGAGGAGCTCGAGAGAGCTACTGCACTGGGTCTTATAAACCAGTGCGGACGCCCCTCGGCTAGCAAGGTGGGACTAAACATGACGCACCGCACCTGCGCCAGCGCACCCCCTTTAGTACCGGGTGGTGGCTCAAACCGGTACTAAAGGGGGGGTATTTAGTACCGGTTGGAGCCACCACCCGGTACTAAAGGGGGTGCGCTTCCCGCCGCTTGGCCTGGCCAAAACAGACCTTTAGTACCGGTTGGTGGCTTCAACCGGTACTAAAGGTTGTTCTATATAAGAAAACACTTTAAAAAATCAGTTTCTCATCTCTCCCTCTGCTTCTTTCTCCTCTGCCCCGTCGTCGCCGCCCCTCGCCGCCGCCCCCATCGCCATCCTCGTCGTCGTCCCCGTCGCCGTCCGTCGCTGTCCCCGTCCCCGTCCCCGTCGTCCCCGTCGCCGCGCCCCGCCCCGTCCTCCGTGGTCCCACCCGGCCCGTCCCCGTCCCTGTTGTCGCCGCCGCCCCGTCCCCATCCCCGTCGTCACCGCCCGTCTCCGTCCCCGTCGCCGCCCCCCGTCGTCGCGCCTCGCCGGTGAGCTCCTGCCCTGGCCGCCATGTCCACACACACACACACACACATTGTTATAGAAATGTTAGCAATTTTTCTGTTTTTTGTTATAGAAATATTAGAAATGTTAGTTATATAGAAATGTTATAAATTTTCCTGTTTTTTAGTTATAGAAATGTTAGCAATTTTTCTATTTTTTAGTTAGAAATATTAGAAATGTTAGTTATATATATAGAAATGTTAGAGTTAGTTTTAGCTAGATGAATTAGATTAATGTCAAGTTGTTAGAATTTTCATATAGAATTTTAGTTATCACAATCCAATCATTTAAAAAATGTTACTTTTTGCGGGCATATAGTATTTGTTCTCAACGATGCCCGGCCCATATCCTCGCCGTCGACCCGTTCGTCACGACGTCCGGCCGACCCATGTCCGGGACTGGGCTCTGCCGGGCTGGCACTGGGAGGTGCTACCTGGAGGGGCGCGCCGCTTGGTGAGGAACCCGGCCTCGGGTCCCGTCGTCGACCCTGATCTCCTTTGGTGGCGTTCGCGTGGGCCACATTCGGTGCAGAGGGAGCCGGCCCCGCCGGAGGAGGAGGAGGACGAGCACGTCCATCGCTACATGGCTACTATGAACGTCAGGTTCTCCAATACCTGGCAGGTTCTTTGGGAAGATGACCGAAGATATGATCCTGTGATGGTTCCTTGTCTTTGGGTATCCACCGCCCGCGCCCCAAGAACCGCGAGTTGCCTAGATTCTTCTGTAGTATTCGATCTTTATTAGCTACCTAGCCAGTGATGTATTCGAGATTATATATTATTCGAGACGATGTATTCGAGATTATATATTATTCGAGACGATGCATATTATGTATTATATGATTCAGTTTTTCCTTATTGATTGCATCCATGCACTGTAATTTGAATACTAAATTGTTTTATATTTCTTCTGGATTAGTGATACGTCTCCAACGTATCTATAATTTTTGATTGCTCCATACTATATTATCTACTGTTTTGGACATTATTGGGCTTTATTATCCACTTTTATATCATTTTTTGGGCTAACCTATTAACCGGAGGCCCAGCCCAGAATTGCTGTTTTTTTTGCCTATTTTAGGGTTTCGAAGAAAAGGAATATCAAACGGAGTCCAAACGGAATGAAACCTTCAGGAACGTGATTTTTGGAACGAACATGATCCAAGAGACTTGGACCCTACGTCAAGAAATAAAGGAGGAGGCCACGAGGTAGGGGAGCGCGCCTACCCCTCCCAAGCGCGCCCTCCACCCTCGTGGGCCCCCTGTTGCTCCTCCGACGAACTCCTTCCTCCTATATATACCTACGTACCCCCAAACGATCGGAGAGGGAGCCAAAACCCTAATTCCACCACCGCAACTTTCTGTATCCACGAGACCCCATCACAGAGGGCTTCTACATCAACACCATAGCCTCTCCGATGAAGTGTGAGTAGTTTACCTCAGACCTTCAGGTCCATAGTTATTAGCTAGATGGCTTCTTCTCTCTTTTTGGATCTCAATACAATGTTCTCCCCCTCTCTTGTGGAGATCTATTCGATGTAATCTTCTTTTTGCGGTGTGTTTGTTGAGACCGATGAATTGTGGGTTTATGATCAAGATTATCTATGAACAATATTTGAATCTTCTCTGAATTCTTTTATGTATGATTGGTTATCTTTGCAAGTCTCTTCGAATTATCAGTTTGGTTTGGCCTACTAGATTGATCTTTCTTGCAATGGGAGAAGTGCTTAGCTTTTGGGTTCAATCTTGCAGTGTCCTTTCCCAGTGACAGTAGGGGCAGCAAGGCACGTATTGTATTGTTGCCATCGAGGATAACAAGATGGGGTTTTTATCATATTGCATGAATTTATCCCTCTACATCATGTCATCTTGCTTAAAGCGTTACTCTGTTCTTATGAACTTAATACTCTAGATGCATGCTGGATAGCGGTCGATGTGTGGAGTAATAGTAGTAGATGCAGGCAGGAGTCGGTCTACTTGTCTCGGACGTGATGCCTATATGCATGATCATACCTAGATATTCTCATAAATATGCTCAATTCTGTCAATTGCTCAACAGTAATTTGTTCACCCACCGTAAAATACTTATGCTCTTGAGAGAAGCCACTAGTGAAACCTATGCCCCCCGGGTCTATCTTCCATCATATTAATCTTCTAATACTTAGTTATTTCCTTTGCTTTTATTTTACTTTGCATCTTTATCATAAAATTACCAAAAATATTATCTTATCATATCTATCAGATCTCACTCTCGTAAGTAACCGTGAAGGGATTGACAACCCCTTATCGCGTTGGTTGCGAGGAGTTATTTGTTTTGTGCAGGTACGAGGGACTCACGTGTAGCCTCCTACTGGATTGATACCTTGGTTCTCAAAAACTGAGGGAAATACTTACGCTACTTTGCTGCATCATCCTTTCCTCTTCAAGGAAATCCAACGCAGTGCTCAAGAGGTAGCAATTAGTGTTAAATAAAAGCTATGGCGGACAATACCGGCAGAGAGGGAGAAGAGGCCATGTTTGAGATCATACGCAGCCCTACCAGGCCAGATGATCTGAATGAAGCAGATGACGGCTCCCAATATATGAACAATAACGGGGAGGGTGATGATAAGATATTCGATCAGGACGACCAAGCTGATGAAGTCATGAACTATGATTATGATTATGATTATGATGACACAAACAATGTTGATCTTGAAATAACAAAGACTACCGGCGAGGTATATTTATATAAGCAGGCATCTAGTGATCATCACATGTTTTTTGAAGATATATTAACGAATCGATCTTTCTTCTTTCAGCCCACCGGATCGAGCAAATCTGCTTCTACAGACAGCAGGACAAAGCGAGGCCTGGGCAAAAAGTTGAAGGAGGGTGTAAAGTACAACATCGATTCCATCAAAGCGGGTGGAGAACCCCTCACGCCTAAGAACATTGCGAACAAGTTCGTTCGTCAGTGCGGAGTTCTTGTGAAGGACCAACTCCCGATCTCCATTCAAGAATGGAAAGAGCCAAAAACTAAACGTCCAGATGTTACTTGGGTCGACGACAGAGCAAAAGCCAATCTTTGGGAATCTCTGATGGAACATTTCACCCTACCAGATTATTTCACTGATGCAGATGTGCAGAAAGTCAAGGACGCTGCTCTTAAGAAGATAGCAATTGCATTCAACACCCACAAGAAAACTGTATGAGCCAACTACCTCGCTGCAAACAGGAAGACTCCTGAATTCACGGGAACACTGGAGAAGCAAAGAGAACACTGGCCCGCTTTCGTGGAATTCAAGGAATCAGAATTATCTAAGGAACGGTCAAGAAAAAACAAGGCCAATGCCGCAAAAAAGACGCAGTTCCATAGGCCGGGGCCAGGTAGCTACGCGGTGGCAATGCCTAAGTGGGATAAGTCTGAGCAAGATATGGAGGATGTAGGGGTCACTCCGGTTACTAGGAGCTGCCCCCCCAGGTGCAGAACTTGGTTCTATGCGCATGGGGGGAGTTGGACCCGAAGACAGGCGAGGTTTCAAAGAAGGCAAGTCTAAAAGGAGCCGAACAAAATTTACTTGGCGCAATAGAAGATGCTCGAAAGGGCGTGTTCACACCCAACGGAGAGAACGACGAGCTTACGCGTGCCCTAGGAAATCCTGAACACCCGGGAAGAACACAAGGCAAGGGCGTTATTCCCTGGTATGAGGGATTTTTAGAATGGAACGACGACTACGGGACCCGTGCAAGAAAGAAGAGGGAGGAGTAGAAGAAGAGGAAGCTGGAGGAGGAGCAGAGGAAGCAGGCGCAGAACGCCTTCAAGGCCTAGAAGCAAGGCACGCGGACTTGGCACTCAAATTCCAGCAGCAGCAGCAGCAGATCGACTCACTTAGCCAGGAAAGGGGGTCTCAGCAGCAGCAGCAACAAGCGGATGATCGTCCAGCATTGGATAGCACCGTCCCATCCATGCCGAGAAGCAGTGTTAGTTCTGCCCCGGGCGACGCACTGCTGGATACATACCCTGTGGATGACATCATAGATAACACTAACTATGAGCTACACTTCAAAATGAAGAACATATCCATGAAGGTGGCGGACGCCGTTGCTTTTACAATTACCCCCGAAGCAACCTTCCATTGCGCCCCGATTCCAGCGGGCTATGCTCGTGTCTTGGTTGATGAGGTGGTGGACCCATATTCGGGGCTACAGCTTGACATTCCTGGAGGTGACGACGAGCACACACTGGGAGAGGCCATACATCGTATCATCCTATGGAGAAAGGATTGCATCATCTTTCGAAGTCCACCGACACCGCGTCTACCGACTCCTCCTCGAAGTCCGCCACCGTGTCAACAGACTCCCGCTCCTCCAAGTCCACGAATGCGTGAGCAAACTCCTCCTCGAAGTCCGCCACCGTGTCTGCAGACTCCCGCTCCTCCAAGTCCATGAACGCTTGAGTTGACTCCTCCTCGAAGTCCGCCACCGTGTCAGCAGACTCCCGCTCCTCCAAGTCCACCAATGCGTGAGCAGACTCCTGCTCCAACTCAGCCACGTCAGCCATCTCCACCGCCTCAGCAATCGCAGAAGAGACACGATGCAGTTATGGTGCGTAGTGGTACGAGTCGAGGTAGTACAGGAGGTACAGGCGGAGGCAAGCGATATAAATATGGTCCAAGCAGCCTCGCTCCTCTTCCTCAGAGGCCTTACGACATGACCGAGGAGCAAAACAAAGCCATAGTGAAGGCCCAAGTGGACACCCATTTTGGACCGAAACCGGCACCGCCGCCAAGGGAGAAAGTGGCTGAGGAAAAGATTGACCACTTCATTCGTATGGCTAGACCACCAGGTCCCAAGCCTGTTGACTCTGACTATGAGCGCCAACTCAGGAAGGCACATCAAGCACGACTACAGAGGGAAGCGAGCTCGAGCTCGAGCCAACAAGTAGCTGCCAAAAAATGCGGGAAAACCGTTCCCCAGCTGGGAGAACAGGCGGCACAATCGATCCCCCCGCTTGTTGTGCCAACAACACATGAGAGTACGCGCGCCGTATATTATTGTGGGCAAACCGTTCCCCAGCTGAACAATCTGGTAATAATCGAGGAGCATATAAGCCAGGCTAAAATGCTCGGTATCAGTGTTGGACAACTCTTCGACATCGAGCCCATGTCTCCTCCTAGAGAGGAGGAAATAAAACGGCAATATGTCCGCGGCCAACCTTTGGTCAAGCCCGAGGAGGTCAAGAACCTCCCAACGAGAATGTATGAATTGCATCAGTGGTACATGAACATTACGAAGATTTCCAATCGAGAGTCCCTCATGGTGAATGTCAAAGTGGAGCATTACTACCATGAGAAAGCTCTGTCCGTTGAGTATTCAGAGCTATTTCAGTTATACAATCAAGACGCACTCGACAAATCTCTCGTCAGTTGCTATTGTCTGTCAGTGATTTCTTTCTGTAATTTAAGTCTCAAGCTAGCTCTAGTGATCATTTTGATCAATCATTACCTGTAATTATCCTCACTATATTCTTTTCCGTGGTATTATGCAGGATAAAGAAGTATGAAATGAAAAAATTTGGACGCTATGGCATTGGGTTCATTGATCCTAATACCGTTAGTGAGTACACATGGAATATTCCAAGTTGTCGAGCAAGTTTAGAGGAAAGCATGCTAGAGTTCTTCGAGCGCCTCAATAGCAATGAAGATATACTACTTCCTTACAACTTCCTGTGAGTCATATTGTCTTGTACTACAAATTCTGTTTTTGCTTACTAGCTAGCTAGATGTTAATAATTAAGTGTGTAGGGTTTAGGCTAGTTGATTAGTGTTGTGCACATGCCCGCTTAATTAAGACATGCAAACGTGTGCGCCATCGTGAAGGGGATAGTTGATAAAGGAACAGTTGAAGTACTGGACTCACTACTTAAGGCAGAAAGTGACTTCGCCATCGTGAAGGGGATAGTCGGCAGGTAATTTCAATCATTATTAACTATATCTCGGCCTATTTAATTAGTTCGTCATTTCCTGATATCAACTATTTAATAACCTCTTTATTCATTTTCTTTGCTGGCGGGCAGGCTTAGGCAAAGTTCATCAAGGTGACTCCAGGCAAATGGCGACAAAAGCTGTATTGGTATCAACCCAAGGTAAGTAATTAAGTATTACTAGCTAGCTTACCATCTCTTTAATTCTTGTTTCAATACCGTTAATTAATTATCATGCTTGATTAATTATTATCTGATTAAATTCCATTCTTGTAAAGGCCCTGAGGCAGGCTCCGGGGAATAATCTGTGTGCATACTACGTTTGCGAGAACATTCGCATGATGGCGTCCGAAAGGAGCAAATCTCAAAGACAGGAATGGATACGTTTGCCAAAATACTATTTACAATATTTACATCATTATCGATATCTAGTCACACAACTAATACACATGCATATTGATCTCCTTCTTAACAGTTCAAAGATGTGCTGCAGAAGCTTCTACCAACGGAGCGCATACTAGCACTTCAAGAGGAAATAGCGGGATTTTTGCTCGACCAGGTCATAGATCACAAAGGAGAATACTATTACCCACTACCGCCCCATGAACCACCTGTCATCGTGCTCCGGAGGCACCAAGGCAACATGTAGGAGAAATTGTATGTGTGAATAATTAATGGTGGTTGTGAGACATTCAATGATATATATATATATATATATATATATATATATATATATATATATATCGATTCTACGAGAAAATCTGTTTATATGTATGCATAACGTGTACAATACGTAGTATCGTAAAATACCAGCAAACAAAAAAGAATTAAATGGAAAACACAAAATTAATGGAAAAATAAAAAATAAAACCAAAACCATCCCAAACAGTTAGTGCCGATTGGTGTTACCAACCGGTACTAATGTCCTACATGCACCCGGGTCTGGCTCGTGCCGCGTGGTGGCACTTTAATGCCGGTTTGTGATGAACCGGTACTAAAAGGGGACCTTTAGTCCTCACTCTTTAGTGCCGGTAGTGGAACCGGTACTAAAAGGGGACCTTTAGTCCTCACTTTTTAGTGCCGGTAGTGGAACCGGCACTAAAGGCCCTTACGAACCGGCCCTAAAGTCCGGTTCTACACTAGTGTGTGGCGAATGGATGGTCGTTGTCCGGCACGATGAGCAGCAGGTTGTGCTCTTATGTCTCTGTCCAACCACTTTGGGTGCCCCGTCCTACTACCCGTAGGGATCCACCACGCAATTGGTGGCCTCAATCAATCGAAAGGGTTGAAACCATATGGAGCATAACACATTTAAGGAAGCCCAAATCCAATAGGCAGATCAAAATTGTGGACCAACTCTCAAATTTGAGACCTCAGTTGGTTGAGAGGGCTCCAAAATGAAAGAGTGATGTTAAAGATGTTTGCATGTGAGGGAAGAAAGCGGAAATTCGATACGGCTCGTACGATCATATGCTCATATTATCCAGACCGATGGTCTGTATTGGGATTTGAGCAGGCAGTTGTATAGGTTGATGTATTGCTTCTTCTGGTAATATTATGAAATAGTCCCGGTGGCCCACGTCTGTGACAACTTAATGCGGCAACTGGTGCTGGTCCTCTACGGTCTAGGCCTCTGCAGCACTTTTTGGACCGGATATCTCTAACTGAACACTTCTCCGTCTATCCTCATTCTGGGTTTGCTCTACTTGAGTTGAAGCTTCATACATCTCAAAAAAAAAAATAGTTGAAGCTTCATACGGTGCTTACTTTGTATTAACTCGGATGTATCCACTAGTAGTACCAGAAAACACGTTTGGTGCTCAGCTCCATGGAGCCCCATTTTTTGTTTGCAATTCTTCAAGATCGCATTTCGAAAGTTCACACAAATGAAAATTGCACATGTGTGTAAATTTTCATGCAAAATACATTAATACTCAAGGTACACAAAAACGCAAAAATCATTGTTTTTTACAGTGAATGGTACACAGTGTTTACTAATTCAAAAATCATAAGTTCATAATTTTTGTGTAGCTCACGTGCCAATATATTTTCGCATGAACTTTTGCGCACATACAGTATACATTCATTGTTGGTAAAAAAAATACTAGTATACATTCATTGTTGAAACTTTGAAATGTGGCTTTTGAATTTTTCAAAAACAGGCCAACATGGAGCTTGAGCACCAAAAGGGGGCATGGTCAATAGTCCCAGTTATTAGGCATCCCATGAACTTTTGCATTGTCATGAAATCTTGAATCAAGTTGTAAGCTTTCTTATCAAAATATGCTTTGTTGCTTTAAAATTCACTTTGGCTCACTGGTGCCAAAAATATTTTCTCAACATTTTCAGTTTGTCAGAAACATACATTGAATTGATATTGTACAAGAAATGATTCTGACTAACCTGGCCTGTGCAAAAACAAGAAATCTGATCCTGTTTTGTATAGATTTGAATTAGCTTTTTTTAACCCCTGCTGCTTGTTATCGTACAGCATGCAAATCTTATTTTTTGAAACTTTTGTGACAGTAAAGAATACCCAATTTGCATACATGATTTTTTGATAGTTTTTGTATTACTATCATGCAGATTTTTGTATTATTAATCTGTAATCAATCTCCCCGCAAAATAATAATAATCTGTAATCAATCTATGGCCTGTGTTGTGTAAACATTGCCGGTTGCAGTTTACAAATGGTGTGTACCTGGTCCTGCTACGAGGCATCTCCCGTACCGACGGACCATCCGTCTCATCGAATAACCAGGTGCCGGGGCCCGCCATGTCGGTGCTTTATTGCGTCAACCCACCCTACGGATCGACCTTCTGCGTACTTCTACGCATACGCAGAAAAGCCGAATACCCGGATATCTGTCGCTCGCACATGCATCATTAAATGGCGACAGGACACATTCAAACAGCTGAACCTATGGTCTGGATAATGGGATCATATAGTAGTATGACCCAAAACGCTGCTTCCGGAAGAAAGGGAAGACACCTAACTGAACGGAGAGACCAATCACCTGTTGCACGCACGAGCTGGATTTTCTTGTGTCGTGTGTAGCTAGTCGGGCAGTAGATCTAGCGCCCTTTGCCCCATCTCTTCTCCTTCCTCTCCCTTTCATCTAGGATTTTGGTGACATGGCACATGCTATAGCCCACTAAATAGGACTTATTAGAGTTTCTATGACTCTACATTAATTATACTTAGGAACATGAGATATACAATGATTTAATAAAGTCGAGGTCAAATCATTTTCTTATCAATGTCGGTACAAGTTTGCTCCATCGGAGACCCTCCATGTAATTGGTTCTTGGAAAGAAAACCCCACCCACCTCCCGCGTCGCTTCCGAAGGCGATTGGGAGGGAACCCTAACCGATGTCAGGCTCCTCTGTCTCTCAGCCTCCTCCTCCCTGTCCACCAAAGGGTGTGACCGGGCAAAGCCTGGCCGACGTCTACGGAGCTTCTCGCTAATATCTCCATCAATTCAGAGGGTTAAAGAAACCATACAATGCCACAAAATAATATGAAAGAAGACGTCAAAGTTGTTGCACTAATAGCCTGCCAATATCTCTCCTTGAAAGATACGCTTGTTGACATATAATGTGATGCTTAGTCTCTTTCATCAGATCGGTCTTTTGATTGCATTGGCTAGAGCATGCACTTCTACATGGTATCGGAGCCAAGAGGTCTTGAGTTCAAGACCCGGCTGGCGCAATTAAATTGCAGCCCACTTTCGGTCCACGTTTAGGCCTGAGGAAAGCACATGTGAGGGGGAGTGTTGACGTATAATGTGCTGCTTAGTCTCTTCCATCAGATCGGTCTTTTGGTTGCATTGGCTAGAGCATGCACTTCTACAACACTAATTGCAAGATTGGAATGAAACCAACAGATCCAAGGATGCAATCTGTCACATACCCTTCGTCGGTGTCGGATTGGACATTGTCGAGGTAGTACAAGACCAGAGAGGCCTTATTCCAACATGCAATCGTTGTTGCCACCTTGTCGATGTCACCAGAGAGACAAAAAACCTAAGAAAAAGAAAACAAGACAGACAGGTCCCCACTCCTCTTGCCGCCGATGAGGCCATCGGAGGTGGAAGAGAAGAGGGACTGAAGCGACGGTGTGTAAGAACGTTGTTGCAGCGGCTAGGGTTGAGACTCATGTGCATTTTTTTACGGATACTCTTCCCAAATGCCACTCCCACTGAACAAGACACGCGAGTTGTTTAGCACTTGTTCTCCTCAAAATACCCCCTTTGTTTTGTGCTAAATATATGTCGTCCTCCAATGCATGTAGCTACTTTAATTAGCATCAATTTTCTAGGCTCAGTGTGTCGAGACATGTGTGTTGCTGGGCCTGCCTGTAAGGGTGTCATTGGTTGAGGTTCTTTTATTTTTATTTTTAGTATTTTTGTTTTTCAATATTCATCTTTTTATTCGTTTAAAATTTCCTTTCTCCACTTTTTTACTCATGAACATTTACAAAAAACTGTGAACATTTTTTAAATTCATGAACACTTTCTAAAATTTATGAATATTTAAAGTTCACAAACCTTTTAAATTTTGCAAACACTTTGAAAATGTATCAATTTTATTTCAAATTTTTGAATATATTCTAATACATGGATATTTTAAAAATTATTGAAAATATTTTAAAATTCATGGTTTTAAAAATTGGCAATATATTTATAAATCCAAAAACATCTTCTTATTTAACGAACTTCTTCAAAATAAAAAGGCAACCAGTCTTTTATAATGTAGAACTAGAGCGAGCTAAAAAAATGCTAAGCGAGCAAGTGAAGCAGGGAGTCGAGTTGAGCTAGACTCCTAATTGGCACCAATTAAGATAACTCATGCACAAACTATATAGGCCGGCCCAGTTAGGTTTTTTAAAGTCCGGGAAAGAAATCAAATTCAAGAACACCTTTTGAAATCTGAGAACATTAATTCATGAGCAACTATAAAATTTTGAGAACATTTTTTGAATCTTGATTATCTTTTGAATTCAGGATCAATTTTCAAATTTATGGATATTTTATGAACTCATGGTACATTTTCAAATTCATGAACTTTTTTTAAATTCGAAACACATTTCAAATTGAAGAACATTTTATTAATTTTGGAACTTTTTTTAAGTATGATATTTTTTAATCCGTTAATATTTTTGAAATCTAGAACATTTTAAAATTCATGAACATTTTTGTAAATCCGAGATAATTTTTAAAATTTAAAATACATTTCAAAATTCTAGGATAATTTTCAAATTCATGATTTTTGAAATCGGAGAAATTTTTTGAATTCATGGTATTTTAAAATTTTGAAACATTTCCAAAATTTAATGCTTTGGTTGAAATCTCGAACATCTTTAAGAAAACAAAAACAAAAACAGAAGTAAAAAAACACCAAAATAAAAACGAAGAAAAAAGTTGCGCTCTGCCAGACAGCGTACGCAATTGCTCGTTATCGGCCGAGCTTCGCGCAGAATAGGGCGCTCTTCGAACAGCCAACGATAGCGAGGATCGAGCGTAGGTATAAAAAAAAGAGGCCCCAAAAAAGGGGGGCGACGCTAGGCATCGGCTGACCAGCCAGATTTTCAGCCGGTTGCCTAGCAGCTATCGGATCTGGGGA
>NC_057812.1:708937856-708941142 GCF_018294505.1 Triticum aestivum | reverse complement strand
CCCAACCTTGAAGCATGGCCGGCTCACCGGTTGCAGCACCGGTGCCCACTAGTCCGCCCTATGCAGCAAATCGGGTTGCCAGACCCATTAAAAAAATCGGCCTGCCGATCCCTACCATTCGTCACCACAGAAACTATGTCGTAAAGCCATCGCAGTAGCCGGTTGAGGCAATGACAGGGTGCCGATTCCAGCATCCGTCGCAGCACATGGGTGCAAAAAATCGCCGTGTGCATCATCGGCTCGTCGCTACATTTTTTTTGTCGCCGGTCTTTGGTTGAAGCTATTCAATATACGGTTGAAGCTTTTCATGTCAAAGGTTGCAGCTTTTTTCGGTTGCGCAGCCGCCGGTTGAAGCTTTCTATATCGCCGGTTGAAGCTTTCTATATCACTGATTGAAGCTTTTCAATCTACGGTTGAAGATTTTCATGTCAACGGTTGCAACTCTTCCGGTTGCACAATGCTCCAATTGAAGCTTTCTATATCGCTTGTTGAAGCTTTTTCATGTAAACGGTGCAACACTAGTATGCGGTCCAGCATCGCCTAGTCCCACACAGGTAATTATCAGAAAGTGAGTGGAGCTTCTTGAAAGTTTTCTTTGATTTGCTGCTGATGCCCATGACTGAACTTGGGACACGGATCCTCTGACGTGGCTAACCCTGCCTTACCCTGCCTTTGGGTCGCTGACAAGTGGGCCTCACGCTTGGTGGGACCCATGTGTCAGTGTCTCAATGGCAGGTTAGCCAACGTCAGGGGATCCTCGTCCCTGAACTTGTGGGTTTGTGAGCTGAGCCATGATCTGTTGACACAAGCATAGTCAAATATGATTCAGCATCACACATATATTTATGACCGTTTCAAAACACATGGTTCTCTTCAGTCATGCAAATTAATTAATTCCAAGGAGCCACAAAATGAAGAACCAATGTCATTTTTTACGTTGACGTAAATATGAGATAACCTACAATCAGATTGCCAGTTTCAGAAGAAGCAAAGTATAGTGAAGTATGTAAACAGAAACTCACAAGCAACCAAGCTATCTCACCATACAACACTTGTGCCATTGCTCATGAAACCATAATTATCACGAAGGCGGACATATGCATAACAACTTACAACGTGAGACATTTCACGGCCAAATTCCAAAGCAGCAAACCCATCATCTGTCACTCAGCTCGTCTTTGGTGCTGTCAGTCCTTCCATCGACAACTTGCTGCACATTGCTCTTACACCCAGACCTCATGATAGCTTCTTCTAGACAAGAGTTTGCAGGCTGCATAACATCAAAGGAAATTGCGAGGGTGTAGTGACGAAACTGAAAGACCAAATGTGTACATTGGGTTCAAGATTCAAGAACCCAGAACGAGATGTGTCTTTCTTTTTGCATCTCAGAACGAGATGCGTCGAAGACTAGTCTGAGCCATGTAAAAATCCGAGAAAAAAAGAAGAGGCTGCAGAAGATAAAAATCAACAGCAGCACAAGTGTTTCAGCGAAGATTATTGGAACGGCTGGTAAACAAAAAGGGGGATTGTACAGACAGCTAGTGCAAAATGTGAAACTCTTAATTAGGTGTCTAACTTATATAAATACAAAACTACTCCCTCCGTTCCAAATTACTTGTCGCAGGTATGGATGTATCTAGATGTATTTTAGTTCTAGATACATCCATTTTTGCGACGAGTAATTTGGAACGAGGGAGTAGCTTGTACAGCAACAGATCAGGGATTCTGACGCCTGGCACAGAAAAACACTTTGGTTCTTTGGCATCATCACAAAATATTTCTCATGTGATCATTATTAAGCTTCTTCAATACACTCGAATAGGCAAGACGCTCCTCTTGACATCTATGCTCGCATCCATAGACCATAGCAATCCAATCTGAATCACCAAGCATATAGTGTATGTGCTTAACACTAACTTTAACTTGGGGGATTTCTCACTACATTGATACTGCATATCAAGCAAACAAATCGTACAATCTCTGGAAAATTTCACCTGCCTTTTGCATGATCCAGAGCAGCGAAGCACCAAAATGGCTCGGTGGTCAGTCAGCCAGTCAGTCTTCCCACGCTCCAAGAAGCTTGTCGACCATCTCCACCGTCTTCTTGGGCTCCGGCAGCCGCATAGCCTCCTCCAGCGCCCACGCCTCCTCGACCCTCGCGTCCTGCAGCATCGCGTCCCGCACCGCCTCCTGCAGCTCCCGCGAGGGCGGAACCCCGTCGGAGGCCATCTCGCCGAGGGCGACGAGCGCGCTCTTGGGGTCCCCGAGCCTGCAGAACCCGGCGACGGCGATGCCGTAGGTGGCGGCGTCGGGCCGGCGCGGGGAGTCGGGGCGGCAGAGCCAGCGGAGCACGGAGGCGGCCTCGCGGGCGCGGCGCATCGCGAGGAGGTGGCCGAGGAGCGGGGTGGCGAGCGGGAGCGGCGAGGGGCGGACGGGGTGGTGGCGGAGCGCGGTGAGTAGGGCGAAGGCCGGGGTGAGGGTGGGCAGGGAGGCGAGGTGCTCGGCGAGCGGGGGGAACGGGAGGCGCTCCGGGGAGCCCGGCAGGAGGAGCGCCGCGGAGAGGAGGCGGCCGGCGGCGGGGACCTGGCCCTCGGAGATGAGCCGCGGGATGAGCGCGGAGATGGTGTCGAGCTCGGACGGGGAGAGGGGGGAGGGAGGCGCTTCCGTTGTGCAGAGGCCGCGAAGGAGACGGTGGAGGACGGCCGCGCCGGCGTGCGGCGGCGGCGGCGGCAGGAGGCGGAGCGATACGCGGGGAAGCGGCATCTTTCGGGCTTGCGGGGAGTTGGGCCGGGACAGGGAGAATGGCTCCGCGGTTTATTTTTCTCTTTCAAAAAACGCTCAAGGTCATATATTCAATAAAACTAATACTTATACAAAAACAAAGACGCAAATTTAATGAACATGCTTCCGCACGCATTCCTTAACGAATAGTAAATTCTAAAAAGCAGTAAAAAATACATCTGAATTATTTTTTTAACATACATAGTCGACCGATATATTAGCGTATGAAGTTCACGAAGCTATATTAAAAAACACTGTTCGACGATAGTGAGGTTTGAATTGTATTTTCTTCACTAAGAATATTATGGATGTCGATACTTTGCGGTAGACCACGGGCATGAACAACCCGGCCCGGTCAGCCCAACATCGGGACCAGGTTTGGGGTCAGTTTTTTCTGCTCGGCACCCGGCTCGAAAGCCCGAACATGGTATAAATCATTATTTTATTAGAAATATAGGCATAATATGTATTTTAAATACTCAAAAATCATCATTTTAATAAGAAA
>NC_057812.1:708928205-708937614 GCF_018294505.1 Triticum aestivum | reverse complement strand
ATGCCTAGGTTTAATTCACGGAACTTCACAGGTGAGTAAAATGGTGGACCAAGTTTGATATCCCAAAATTTCAGAATTTTAAAATATTTCTTAGTATATTTTTCAAACTTACTATTCATGTGGAAGCATGTTCACCTTTGCATTTCGTTACAAAAACAACTATATAAGAATATGAAACTTATTAAACAATCTATCACCGACTCATCATGAGCAAAGTTGGTTGTTGCCTTTGGCCTCATCTTTTTGGAGCAACATTTGAAACTTAGAAGTTTGTAGAAGCACTGACTGACAAGTCATTGATATAAACCAGAAGATGCCGACAATGGTGATCTAGATAGACCGCATAACATTGCCAGGGCTATGTCTCGCCCATACCAAGCCGACGGGCGAATGAATTGGGCCGGCCCATTAATGTAGTCACTCGCTCCCGTGACCTGCTCAGTATTCCATTTTCTTCTGTTTTCCTTTAATTGTTTTCATTGTTTCCCCATTGATTTTCCTTTCTTCCTTCATTATGCTTTTTTTTTGTTTTCACTAATTTTCTTTGGTTTTCTCTTTCTTTGTTATACTTTTTTTGTTTCTTTCTTGGTTTTCTTCGTATTCTTCGGCTTTCTTTAGTTTCTTCTTATTTCTTTGTCTTTTTGAATATATTTTTAACACATAGCTTTTTTTTCTCAGTGCACAATGTACTTTTTTAAGTGCACACGTGAAACATTTTTGATACGCTTTGGACATTTATTAAATATGTGGTATAAATTTTTTAAATAGATGTTTTGAACATTTTTTGAATACATAGTAACATTATCCCAATACACAATGTACATTTTTTTACATTCTATAAACATTTCAAAATTTTCATGGACATTTTTTGGAAACACAATATTTCTTTGAAAACATAATATACATATTAATGGAAATAAACATTTATTAGATTAATGAACGTTTTCTTAACATTGTAAAAACATTTTTTAAATGTGCTGAACATTTTTTGAATCACCGGAATTTTTATTTAAATTGTCAGATACATTTTTAATGATACAAAACATCTTTTTAGATCACGCAACCAGTTTTGTACAATATATGCAATTTTACTGAAAATAGCATAATACATTTTTAATACAATGTGCAATTTTTCTAATTATGCAACTATTTTTTTACTTGGATATACATTTTTTAATTTTCACGTACATTTTTTTAAAAACATGATATTTTTAAATGTCACAAATAATCCCTACACATTATTAAAATATATTTATATATTTATATATTTTTAAAAAATTTAAATTAATATTATTTAAAATATATAATTTTCAAATATATATTTATATTGAATATTTCAAAATATAAACAATACAAAAATAAAGCAAATACAAAAACAAAAATGTGAAGAAAAAAAAAGAAAAAACAAGGGTGACGTCAGCATGTGCGGGGTTACTGGGTCGGCCAAGCAGCAGCTCCCTACAGGCGACCGTGTGATAGGAGTGCCTCTGGGTGGTACATATCTGCATCTGGGAAGCAACATCTTTCGGGTTTGTGTGTGTGGGGTGGGGGTGGGGGGTGGCCGGGAGAGGGAGAATAGCTCTGAGATACATGCCCGTGTTTTCTTTTTCTTTCAAATAAGGCCCAAGGTCATATATTCAATAAAACTAATCCTTACAAAAAAAAACTTCTGTATAAGAATACGAAACTTCTTAAACAATCCATCACTGTCTCACCATGAGTAAAGTTCCTTGTTGCCTTTGGCATCGTCTTACCGGAGCAACATTGTTGAAACCTAGAATTTTGTAGGAGCAATGACCATCGATGTAAACCAGATGACACCGCGACGGTGATCTGGATAGATCGTCGTTCCAAGGAAGCTGGCACCAAGAAGGGCCAGAAGACAATCCCAGCTCTGGCCACACAGAGGAGGGGCAGAAAAACCTCATGTGTTCCCCGACTGAGCTTCTGGATGGTGATGAAACCGGAGAACAAACACATCACACACCGCCATCTCTCCTACACAGGACATCGTCACAGGGGATACATGCTAATCACGCCAAACCAAATGCCAGACTATTGACACTATCCACCGACTCGTGGACGCAACTTTGATGAAGCACATTAGTGTGGGGAAAGCTGATGAACTATTATTCCCGTTGTTGCCACTAACCCAACCTTACCGGCGACGAAGAACTCGAAGACCCTACGGGAGACGGCCCAAGCAGATTGATCCGAGGTTCCCTAATCTCCCCTTGTAGCAGCCGGCGGAGGGCATGAGAATAGGTGGCACCACCGATAGGTGGAGAGAAAGTGCATGCCAACAAATTCTATGAAACCCAATTCTTTTAGATAATTGTCCTCCGTGTGTTCTGTTCCCTTTGCAATTTTTATTTTATTTTAGCAACTCCAAACCACCATGATGGTGCTTGAATCTGAGGATTTCCTAGCTTGCTGAGCCCCAAGAAACGATGTACTAAGGGGAATGGGTTCTGGGGTAGCCGAATCCGCCGCAGGTGAATCCAGGCAGCGAGGTTGACTTTCCAAAAAAAATGAAGGTTAGTGACTTTGTAGGTTTTGATGTTGCATAAGTTATTTCAAAACCCAGGCAACATGCTATGACGATCATGGGTGCATGTGTGCCAGAAATGTTGTGTTCATGATGCAATTTTTGTCCTGTATGTTGCAACACATGATGTTTTCTTCTACGTGCAATTTTACTGCATCCATTTGGGATCTGTTGTATGCACACACAAAAGTACTGCACAGGGTGTTTCAAATACTGCGATATTTTTTGTTCCCGTATGTGCACACCCATGTAAAATATTGTGTCGATGTTGCGAAAGCATAAGCCCTCCGTTGCACACGGGGAGATTTTTACTACAATGGTTGATAACCTGTATTTTAGTTTTGACTTAGAATCTAAAGGCCCGCAGTACTGTAGATCCAGCGATTCCATCGCCTCGGGCCAACTATTTTTCTTCGCAGCTTTCATAAAACAACATAAGATGCCATAAATCATGAACATTCATCCTTCCTATCTGGTGGATGCACTGAAACATTAGGGCCAAACTGGTATTTCTCTTCTTTCTTTCTCTTCTTTCTTTCTTTCTTTCTTTCTTTCTTTCTTTCTTTCTTTTTCGAGGCAATCATCAAGAGGAGAGAATTCCTGCCTGAATAATAATTACTCAAAAACATAGAAATACAAAGGCATGCAAACATAATTAGAAATGTAACTGTGTCAAGACATAGCAATTTCCTCTTTTTTGTGTATTAATTTCTCCTTCATTGAATCAGAAGCATGCGGTTAATGGTAGGCATGCATGTCTAAATCATGAAAAATTCAAGGAAATCACATAACCAAGCATCACTCATTTTCCTGATAAATAAGAAAGCTGCAATTCACCTTTGTATGAACTAAAGTTGAGATGATGAGCAAACAAACCACTTACAGTCCACCAAGTCTTATCACCTGGCCATGATCTGTTCTTTACTAGTACGTAGCATACAATAGCATATCCCTCATGAGGAAAAAGGCAGACAAAAGATGCAAGTTGAAAGCGGTTAGTGGTGATAGGATCATTGCAACCAGACAAAACTATCGATTAGTGGAAAGCCTCGCTTTCAGATTCAGATTAACAGATAGAGTTCGGTTTAAGCTCAGAATGGCAGGTATGTGGAATGTGATTGAATCTTCATAACGTCTGAAAAAGCCACCTCCGCGTTTTTTTAGCACGCGCCACGCCCCGCATTGGACGATGGTGGATACCCCAATCAGAGGTTCAAAGATCCATAAATAAACAATCAGATCCCGGCTGATTTCCTGTTTCCTTTTCCAGCTTGGGGCTTCCTAGCAGGGACGTGCTCAACTGACTGATCACAAACGGACCATGGTGCTTTCCAAAAGCGTGCCACTCTTTCTAACTTTGCTTTGCTTTATGTTGCTGTACTGCACTTGATGAATCATGCAGAGACCATATAAGGAGCCGTCTGCTTTCTTCCTTCTTCCATACATAAAATAATATCTGGATCTTCTGGGGCCGTGATATGACCATTGTTCTCAGTTTCAGGTGGATTATTTGCCATGCTCATGTGAAATCCTCTCATGGCCGAGAAAACTTGTTAGCAGACAAGATGTTAGGTGAATTTATCTGCAAGGGAAAAGATAACAAATTATTTCTCTCTACTACTTTCAATTTTGACAAACTGACAAGCCATAATATTACTGTGAGACTGCAGCTGGAGACAGAAAATCACTTGCAGCCTACAACTGAAGGTGATTCATTGACATTCGTCTCAAAAAAAGTACGAATGTGCTGTTATTGATGGACAAGTGTCCACTGATTGTACCTGAGAGGATATGCAATAGCCAGACAAGGCCACCACTCACATATTGCCTAATTGGAGTCTACCTAGCTCCCCTACGCTTAAGAAAGTGATAAGGCCATAATGACCACCCATAAAAAGTAACCAAAGCACGAGAATCCAATGGCTTAAAGATAAGTGGGTGCAGATATGCTAGAATCCTCAGCATGGCCAAAGAAGAGAATTCCCCACTAGAAATTAACAATTTCCTAACAGACCAATCACTAACAGAGACCTGGGTGATGTAGTTGATACGAAAACGCCTATATAAGTGGGCGGCAGGGCAAGGGAAAATCAATATTGCTCTGGCTTCCTACTAACTAAACAGTAAACAGAGAGCTCGCTCTCCGTGAATGATGTCGAGGAAGAAGAGGAAGAAGAAGAAGCAGTGTGGAGCACGCTGCTGCTACCTGGTCATGCTCTCAGCAGTGTGAATCTCCAGAAGCATGCTTGCCGTGCCTTCTTCCGGGTGCACCGGAGGCTGGCATGTGAGCAGGGGTGCTTCAGTGATGCAGAAGAAAAAAGGCAAGTCTTATCGGCAAGGGAAGGCTACGCCTTTCTTCCAGGTCTCCCTCTCTCCATCTAAATCTGTGTTTGGAGGAGGGGGCTACGGTTAGTTCACCCACCGGTTTACTGTGTCCTTGTGAGTTGTGATCATTATCATGCACTCGTCAGTTGCTTGACATGTATGGTGTCGTTCTTGAATTTTCAGCTACATATAATGGTCGGTTGTGTGAGTGAATGGGAGTGTGTTCATGTGTCGGTCTGTGTGTCGACTGTCACTGTGAGTCAATTAGCTAAAAGAAGTGTGATGTGTGGGTTCAGCGAGGGAGTAACAGTCACTGAATAAGAATGTAAGTGTCCTATCATATATGTATGTCTAAAATAGTAACATGTAACATGTGTTGCTCTTTCTTTCACCTTGGGCTTTGGTACAAATCAGTATTTCAAGTTAAACTCTATCCAGCTAACTTACAAAATCTTACATATGCGAAAAGAAGGGTGTCAATATTAAATAAGATAGCAAAACGCAAAAGTAAGCCCGCGTAAAAATATTAAAACTTTCTTATCACCCATTCTACCATTTAGCATCTATTTCTATAAAAATATGAGGATGTTGGATCATAATTTTGGCAGAAATATAGCATTTTGACTTAGCTAATAATTGGGATACAGGCACAAACTCTATAATTGGCATGCCAATGCCACATATTCAACAAATCTTTCAAGGATTAACAATTATAACTCTGTTCCAAGTATGAGCACGCTAATCATACATGCCAAACATATACTCACCAGAGCTATGATAAACACAACATTCCACCGAAGAATACGCCCCGAACATGTTGTATATCTTTGCGCACACATCATTATTTGTGGAGGCCTCGCGTGAAAACTTCACAATCATTCTATTAAGCAATGGGGCACATCTGACTATCAGTTTCAAAAAATCAAAGTCATGATCCTCTCCTTCGAAGCCATTGATCTCCACTTCTTCGAGAGCAGTCAAGGAGATAGTTTGGGATCTCCAATCTGTGGCCTCGCAAGGACAATAATCTGGTAGGCATCCTTCCTCGATCTAAAACCAAAAATAAATGTCAATTACTACACAATGTATTGTTGATCAGAGATGAGAATTACCTTTCTTGATAGGACAACCTTAAGCCTCCACACATCAGTACGAATTCGATCTATCCCAAAGAGCTCAAATACCAATGACCCAAAAACATGCCCCTCTGTCGTGAGATTTAGTTCCAAAACAGAGAAGGCAGCAACCAAATGCTTCTCTATCTCCTGCTTAAAGTTATCTGCCTCATCCTGATAAACAGAAAAGTCCTGAAAAACAATTTGGCAGGAGATATATATCACTCACAAAATTTTGTTTATTCAAAGCTTGCGATAAATTGAGCAGGAGAGGGGACGCACGCAGTGGGCACGAACATGCAGCGAGGGGAGCTGTCCTTGTCTCTCTGCCGTCTGTAGCGTCACCTGCTCAAGTAGCCAAAGACCATATGTAAGGGCATCTTCAGCCGTTGGCCTCTCAGGAGGGGCAAAAAATCGCCCCCTGAGGGCGCACCGGCGCTAAACCGCGCACTGGGAGCGTGATGCCCCCAGTCGCGGCCCCCACGAGTTTTTAAAATGTTCAAATTTGGCGCAAACACAACGCAAACACGGGCGAATTCGTTCAAATTTAAACATATTTTACAAAAAAAAGAAAAAAACTACCGCGGGCTACCCCCGCCGTCTCCCTCGCCGCCCGCCCACGCGGTTCTACATGCCCACCGTCGTCGTCGTCGTCGTCGTCGTCACCCCCGCCTACGCCTCCGCCGTCCCTGCTGCATCCCTTCCCCGGTTGGCGCGGCGGGTTGGACGGTCCGGGGGCGTCGCCGTCGTCGCTATCGAGGACAACGACACCGTCCTCGTCCTCGCGCCCACGTTTGCGGGAGGTGATCTCCTCCAGGGCCCGGCGCTGCCGGATCATCTCCTCGCGCAGGTAGTCGTCGCGCGACCACCGCATGGCGTCCTCGTCGGAGAAGCCGCGCCGGGCTATCTCCTCGTACTCCGGGGGGAGGCTGGACTCCACCTTGGGCTCGACGAGGGCGCCGGAGCTGCGGGTACGCGCGCTGACAGGCGTGTCCTGGGGCTCCGGCTTGACGGGGCGAAGGTGGAGGCAGGGAGAGCCGCCGGACGAGGAGGGGGACACCCCAGTCTCTATGCGCCTCGGCGTCCAGGAGCTTCCCCGGCGGCGTGAGAAGGACGGGGGAGCGGGGTACTCGAGGCGCGGCGTGTTGCCGCCCTCGATGTACTCGAGGATGGACTCCAACATGCGCCCGGGCACGCCCCACCACCGACGCCGGCCGGCGGCGTTGAACCTGCCGGAGGGCACGACGCCGTTGGTGTCCTCGAGCTGCTCGTCGTGCCGGCGGAAGTACGACTCCCAGATTGGGATGTCGGAGACGTACCGGGACCCCTCCCTCGCCGCACGCGGCAGGGACGAGCGGATGCATGCGATCTCCGCACGCCGCGCCGCGCCGGTGGGTACCGGGGGCACCGGCGCTGATCCTCCACGCCCCGGGCACCCGCATGTCCGGCGGGACCGGGTACTCGGCCTCAAAAAGGAGGCGAGCCTCGTCCTCGTGCAGATGACGGCGCCCGAATCCGTTCGCCACCGCGCCGTCGCCTGGGAAACGTTCGGCCATGCTTTCTCAACTGGTGACGGCGAGAGGAGGAAAGGGGGAGAAATGAGCGCGTCGTCGGTGGATGATCGGGGTAAGTCTCTCCGGCGCGCTTGCAGTCGGCTTTTATAGGCGGAGACGCCGCGCGGTAGGCTTGGCCGACGCGTTACGCGTGCGTGATTGCGTGGCGGCCGAGGGACGCGTCGCCCAGCCTTCACTGCGCCGCCCGTGAGGCATCAATGGAGGCTGACCGGCGCGGCAGCGCGCGGCAGCTTTGGCATTGATTCGCCGCGGGAAACGAGGCGATGAGGATGACGAAGGAGCAAGAAGAGAGTAGAGTCGCTGACGTGGCGGGCCCGCGGCTCTTCGCGCCAAAACGATTCACCCGGCGCCACCGAGCGACCCCCAGCGCGCCGGGTTCGGGTTGAGTCTACCGGTGCCAATTTCGACCCGAGCCGGCAAAAACTGGGCTCTTGGGAGCGCGACTGGGCCGATTTTTTGACGCCGGCGGACAAAAAAACGCTTGGGGGGCCTTCTTGGGGGCACGGCTGGAGATGCCCTAATAGACCCATTCATATAGCAGCATTTCCAAGATACCTTCTCCATCATTGATGCCAAGATGGAGGTGCTGCTGAGCTTCGAGGCGTTGAAGGACATGGTCAACTGCTTAAGCAGGGGGGCAATAATGTTGACATTGCGTGTCAATCTGCTGTCCACGACAAGCTCTAGTAACGACGCCGAGTTGACCCTCAGGTAGTCTCCCTTCAACTCAGTGCTGCTGAGATAGAGCGTGCGCAGGCGCGGGCAGCTGGAGAGCATGGGGTCGAGGGCGTCAATGCGGCACGCCAGGTACAGCGTCTCCAGCGCCGGAAACTCGACGCCGGCCGGCACGCGTATGGCGGACAAAAGGCAGAGCTGGATGGAAGTGGCCCGGTTGAAGCAGGGCAGATCGACGACTGGGGAATCGCAGATGAAGGCCGACGAGAGACTGAAGATGAGCTCCTCCGGCTCCACCCTTGCGGCGGCGCGCAGCAGTGAGTTCACGCGGGCAGTGTCGACCCGGTCAGTCGACCAGCGGCGAGTTGACGCGCGGGCGTGGATTTCCAGGAGGGAAACCACGGGAGAAACGCGGTCGAGCGCCGGTTCGATCGAGTCGAATGGGATACCACGGAAGATGATCCGGCGAAGATGGGGCCAGAGGTCGCGCCACCGGCGGGAGAGGACCCCGGTGTGCGCGGCGGCGCCGGTGCAGGGGAGGCGGGCGAGGACGAGGAGGAGCAGGTCGTCGGGGAGGGCGCTGATGAGGTCCAGGCCGCCGCCGCCGTCGCCGCCTGGTTGACCTAGCCGCTGCCGCGAGGAATGGAGGCGACGCCCCGATCTCAACTCCATGGGAACTTTGCAAAGCGAGACGGTGCGGTGGCTGATGGGCTCGAGCCAGGCGACTATTCATTCCCCTTCTCGTCCTATTAATTTCTTTCTTTTTATTCAGCATTTTTCAAATAATCTCACATTTAATATTTTTTCTAGAACGCATTACAATCACATGTGCTCATATATACGTGAGTACACTCATGTCCCGCAGTCGATGGAAACGTCTCCTCTTAGTGAACGCACATCGCCGAAAATCTTAAAATAAATCGATGAAAATGCGAGCACCAGGACTTGAACTACTGTCCTTCCAACCATCCAACAATATATGTGCTTCGCCTCACATTTAACGTTTTGAGGCGTAGAACATCGCCATTATTAATTGATGTTTTTATCAATGCAAATCGAAGGATAACCCTCTCCAAACAAAATAATCTAGTGTAAAAGAGTAATGCTACACCTACGTAACAAAACTTACGTGTTTTACGTAATGTGCTAGGTGGACTAATAAAATTAGAGGT
>NC_057812.1:708920310-708927964 GCF_018294505.1 Triticum aestivum | reverse complement strand
TGTCGAGTGTAAAAAGGGAGAAAAACATGACCAACAAACTTAAAATCAAGCCAGCAAAATTAACCCTTCACAGGATTGTCGCAGGATCCAGAGGGTGAAACAAGCTGAGAAACATCAAAACCGGACTTTGTGCTCTAAGTTTTTGGTGTTCTTATAACATTTTCATGTTGTTGTTGACTGTTTCGAGATGACCCTGACCAAACTTACACGAGTTTCCGTAAGACCCCTCTTTCCTATGGGTGATCTGAGTTTATCAATTTTCGGATGTCGTCCCTCGTTTTCAAAGATTTAAACTAGCAACGGTTGTATAGTACACTAGCAAAACAACACACATAACGGAATTGGTCAGCATGAAAAGGATCTTGTCGATGCACACCAATAATCCACCGTCTCCAGGAATTCGGGGGCCCGGTGTAGAATGCAAAAAATTAGGCCTGAATTTTTTACAAGTCATATACTAAATAACCAATATAACTAAAACATTCTCCTACTTAATTATATATACAGTATATAATTGAAGTATGCATTATTGCGTATAGTATTCAGAAGTATATATCAAATATTAATACCAGAAGAATAAATGGTACTACTAAACTGCATCGATAGTGACTCACTTACCAGATCGTCTAGGGTCAAATTCATGGAAGAACTCGGTCTGTAGGAGATGGAGGCAACGTGATTGCTTATTTTTCAAGTACCCATGCCCTTCAGAAACAAGAGGTAAATAAAAAATTGGACACATTAGACGCACATCAAATTTAACTCGCAAGTTCGTCCATCTCTCGCATTACCTTCGTCTCCTTCCCTTCAACCTGCAGCAGGACAAAAAGCTCCACCCATAAATACCAATCGACACATTGGAACGAGAGAAGCGAGCGGAATCAAGAATCCCCAAACCTTTTTGTTGTTTTCTTGCACTCCTCGATCAGGCCTGCCCTCAATCAATCAGAGCTAGAAGTAGCAGTGACCAAGGGGATCCAATCAAGATGAAAGAGGTCCAAGAGGTTTCCTATCAACGCGGAAGCAGCACATCCCCTGATCCCCTCGCAGACATGATCGATCGAACCGGTCTCGGGGTTCTGGATAATGACCAGGCGTACAGGCCCAGTTCGGGAGAGCGATGGAGCCCAGTTAACTGCTGGCTCCAACCATTGACGAATAATGAAAACGGCCCAAACTCAGAATATATACATTAACCATATGGCCCAAATCGGGGCCCCTGAAATTTGGGGGCCCTGTGCGGTCGCACCGCCCGCACAGGCCCCTCAACGGTTATCCTATGATGCATGGATGATAATCATGTCGATGGTCAACTTTGACCGGTGTGCATCAATCCTACAGCAGAGGCAAATTGAAAAGCTTCAGTCAATATTGCAAGTTTGATTGCAACGAAAATGTAGTTATCATATGTGTCACAACAGAGAATTAGTTCCCGTTGATGTCCATATATAGGATGTTCTTAAACCTCTGCATAGCACTAGGAATTCTGTTGAGATATTATTCACAACAAGCTCCTCTAGTGACGGTGAGTTCACGCTTAGGTCGCAAGTCTCGAATAAAATGTCATTGAGGCGGAGCGCGCAAGCGCGGGTAATATGAAAGAAAAAGGGTCGAGGTCGGGTATTATAGTGCTAAAGGGAGAACGTCTGGAGCGCATGGAACTCAACACTAATTGGCATAAAGCGGATGACGTAAAGAATAGTCCAAAAATAACCGACGTGGGGGCGGCAACCAACGACCCTCCCACCCCCGCGTCGCCTCCTCTGGCGACTCGGGGGCAACCCTAATCCCGCCGCCGTCGGGCCACCTCACATCCCCTCCCTCCCGCTTCGCCGCCGCCGGAGAGGACGTCGGCGAAGCTGTGCGCGCCCCAGGGATGGCGGCGGCGGGGCTCTTTGCGACGGTGCTCGTGAGCTGGTGGAGGTTCCCTCACGGAGGCGCTGCGAACTGGCGCAGCAGGGGCCTACGGCGGCGTCGGCGAGTGGATCCGGGGTTGGCCAGCCCGGATCTGATGCATGGTGTGGCGGCGGTTGCGGGCACGCGGGGGCCTCCCTGCTGGCCGCGTCATGGGCGGGCGGCGTTCCTGCGTGGCCGTCTCGAGGCCTCGGTGGTGGGCGCGTTGGGGCTCTGCAGTGAACGCTGCGTGGAGGCGGAGAGGGGCGATGCTGACCGCTGGTGGTGGTGTGTCGCAGCGGAGTGCGTAGGCCGGTGGCGGTTTGGTACTCTTCACTGTGGTGGCTCAAGCCAGTTCGTCCGTGTTGTCCGGAGATGAGGGCTGAGGGACGGCGCATGGCAGGTGGGTTGGTGGTGCGACGGCTTGCCGGATCTGGCAGCGGAGATGTGGCACATTCTGGTGGCGGCGGCACCGGCTGGAGGCAGCGGCGGGTTCCCACGGCAGGTCGGTGACGGCACTGCGATGGCTCGACCAAGTTGGAGTCTTGCGAGCAGCTAGTGGTCGTCATCTCTGTGCAGCGTGGCGAGCGGCGGTGCTCTCCTGGTGGTGCTGGCCTGGGTTTCTCGCGTGGAGAGGCAGGTCCGGTTGTCACAAGGCCGTCCCTTGGAATGGGCAACAAGCGTTGCAGGCAGTCTTGGACCTGGCCAGAGGTGCTGGTTGGCTGCAGTTCCTCATGTAGGTGGGAGTGGATGGTGTGGTTTCCCTGCCTGGCGTTCGGTCCTTGGTGCTCGTCTTTGCAACTACATCGGGAAGTGTTGTGGTGGTGGCGGTGTGAGGCTTCTTGGACGTGCTATCAATTCCTTGGAGGCGGGGTGATGGGCGATGCGCGGATGAAAATCTTGCACGGCTTCTACCGGGTCGGCGGCGATGGCACCTGTGGATGTCATTCCCCTTCTTGGAGGCGACGCCGGGCGTGTTCGCCTTGTTCTTCGTGCTCCTGGAGTTGGTGGATGTCTCCGGGCGAAAGCCACGATTCGATGGATCGGCATGATGGCGGCATCCTTGACATCGTTCCTTTGTTGGGAGCATGGTGTTTGGAGACAAGGCTGACTCCTCGTTGCTCTCCTCCGGTGTTCATTGTGGTCCTTTTTTTGATCCTCAGCGGCGCTATGCACGTCCGCTGTCGGTGTGTCCAAGACGATGTCTTCCCGGGGCGGATCGAGTCCCGCCATTCATCTGCCACTTCCTCTCAGGTGCGAAGGATGGATGGTGCATCGATAAGAGAATCTCTGCGGAAGTTGTTGGTCTTCGGGCGTGTTGGACGTCAGTTGAGATGCGGTGCTTTGTGTCACTTTAGGATAGGCTCTTTTGCGTTGTAGCTTGTTCGGCGGTGTTGTTTGTCTTTGTTTTGGTTGGTTGTGGTGTTCGTGCTACGCTCGTTGTTCGCATTGAGTGGTAGCTTTCTTGTAACTGAAATTCTACCAACAACTTACTCCCACAAGGTGCAACCTTCGCATACCCCGACAAAGTTGCTAGTTGTCGAGAAGTCCGAGCCAAGCAGGAACCCATGCATGCTATACCAGCACCAACTACAACAATGCCACCAAGATCGACGAGGCACGACGGCGAGGGTGGGCGTGGCTAATGAAAAAGCCACATTTACAGTGGTGCATGTACCGACATGGACATAGGTTCTGCAACTGCCCACACACACCACCATTATCATGCATGGAGAACGCAAAATGAAGACGACAAAAGCGACAAGGATGACCCTAAGGCTCAATCGAAGTTATCCAATGAAGCAACCTGCGAGAGTAATTAATCTGGAACCTTCCAAGGCCCCGAGAACCAGCAGATCACACAAACCCACAGTCAGGCTGGGCGCTAGTAGGCCACAGAGCACAATTATTTTGGGAATCTTGTAACCGTATTCCAATGATATTAATTAAATACATTTCCCTACCATATTCCTTTGTGTACTACGATACACTACACTCACGCATGAAAAAAATACACTCCCCTATTCTCTTCTCCATGGAGTTAGATTTTTCTCATGTCAAACAGATGTTTCAACATTTTGTAATAAAATCATGCTTGCTTGCATATGCTAAAAGGCTTCAAATTCCTTTTCAAAAAAAAATCCTAACCATACCAGGCTTTACCTAGTCACCACCTAGTAATAGAATGAACACTAATGCATCATCAAAAAATTACTTTCGGATGTTCGTAGGATAAGTAGCTTAGAAAACATGCCCAAAAGCACACAATTTGAAGAATCAAATGGCTCATACCCAAAGTCAAGCAGCATCAATCACATATGCATTAGTATACATAAATCAATTTGTTGTTTGACAATGAAGCGAACAAAATTAATACAAGTGCTATTTTGCAAAGGCCACAATGTCGTGGCTTGTGGCAAAGACCGCCATGAGGGAACTGCAAAACAATACTGTATGGAGTGGCATGACGACAAGGCAAATGCCATACCAACAAATTTCTATCGTTTTCTTTTTCAGATGAATTTCCAAAATTTTCTATATACGTTCTTCAGTTAATTAGCTTTATATCTTAATTGTTTTAATTATCCTTTGTCTAATTAGCAAAGAATAGATATGTACTCAAGATCTAATAATGTAATACTCCTGTTGTAAATTGAGATGTGTACATAAAATCAAGATCAAAAGATGAAGGTTAAAGAGTTGTCTTTAGTGTGCCGAGTCATTAGTGTGTTTGATGATAATATATACATATATCCAAACCAAATAATAGCAAATTAAGTACAATTGGATGCATGTGTTTGTTCAGTGCAGGCATGGCAGAAACTTGTGAGGACAATCATTCCAATGGCTTTACAAAGTGATAAGCAAGATGCATCTTTTGTTCATGCCTTAGTTAGAAAAGAGAGGAAATGGAAGATAATTTGCACTTTAGGACGCTGAGCTAACACACAACTCATTTGGTTAATCTAACTAGAGATATAAGCATAAAGAGCCACAAGGCGAAAATTCATTGCTTCTCAATCCAAACATGCGTCGCGTCATCAAAATGAAACACCACAAACAACAACTGAGACTACAGTCTTAGCAAAATCACTAGCTTTGAAAATTTACTGGTATAAGTTGAGTGCATTAACTTCTTTAATTTAGCGAAAGATATACCATTCAAAATTTAACTGAGTACCATATATATGTAGTAACAATAGTACACACTGGCAAAACAATGCACATGTAATCAGTTGAAAGCAACCAAGTGAAGTCTTGAGACCAGGTACTAGAGTTGGATATCAAGCAAAATGATGATCTTGTCGGTGGACACCAAGAATCCACGTAGAAAAGGATGAAATTCATGTTTACGGGCAGTCTTGGCTATGATGCACTAACCCTGCAACAGAGGCAATTGAAATTCTATGGTCAGTATCACAAGTGTGCAAATGTAATCATCGTATGTGTATGGATTGTTCTCAGTTGCAAATAAAATACAACACCTGCTAAGAGCAGAAGGAAAGAAATAAGAAGTACATGCCCATTTTTTTAACTGGCATTAATAATTAGTGCCAACCCCCCAAGGCCATTGAATTTCGGTAAGATAGCTTTGGCTAACCAAGAAAGTAAAACACTACCAATCAAGACCAACACTTGGAGCCTTGGCGCGGGTCGGCGGGTATTGCAAACATTTTATCATACTCTAGCTAGCCAACTGGTTGACGCCTACTTCTTGCTAACCTATAAACTAGAATACAAATGCAAAGCACAAGGGTGTGATCAGCATAGAAGATTGCAAAATGCAAAAGAGCGACAAATGTAAGAAAACCCGCATAAAGATAATGAACTTTTGGTTCTGAACCATTCCAACATAGAATTTCTATTTACACAAACATATGAGGGTGTGGGCACACAAATTCCAAAGGAACGTAACATGATTAATTAGCCAATTATTGGGATACATGCACAACTAAACTATATAATCAGGATGTCAACACCACATTTTAAGAACCGTAAACATATATAAAGCGATGAAAGCTTGACAGTCCAAACTTACAAGAAGTAACACTGATATCTCTATTTAGTGTAGGAGCATTCTAATCATGCATGACAGACGGAATACTCACCAGAGCTAAGATAAAGATAGCATTTCACTGAAGAGTTGACCCTGGAGATGTCGTATATTGTGGTGCATCCATTTTCACTTGGTAAGACCTCATGTGACAATCTCAGAATAATTCTTTTAAGCATTGGTGCACATATGAGTATTAGTTCCAATAAATCAAACTCATGATCCTCTCCGTTGAAGCCATTAATTTCGACTTCTTCTAGAGCGGTTAAGGAGATAGTTTGGGTTCTCCAATTCATGGGCACACAAGGACAATCCATTGGACATTCTTCTTTCACCTACAACAAAACACTAAATGAAAACTACTACACCATATATTTTGGTAATATAGTCAAAGTGGAGAATTAATTACCACCGATCTCAACAGAACGATCTTCAGCCTCTTCATAGAACTAGCAATTCGATTAATCGTAAGGAGATAAAACACGAGTGCTCCAAAAATATGTCCTCCTGTTTGTACATATAGCTTCAAATGAGAGAAGTTAACAATGATATGCTTCTCTATCTCCTTTGCAAAGGTGGGTTCATGGGGAAGTGACAACTTCTGGAAAAAAATAGGCAAAAAATATGTCATTCACTAAATTTCTTTAGTCAGGTAATCTAGTAAATTTAGCAGGACAAGAGGCTCACCGCGCAGGCATGAATACATAGTGAACGCAATTTTCCTTGCCTCCTTGTCGTGGGCAACCTTAGAAGCTCGAGTTTCCAAAGGCCAAACACAATAGAGTCATCGCTGCAGGTGCAGTGCCACTCGACCATCTCCAGCATTGGGGCCAAGACAGAAACATTCTTGAGCTCCGGCAATGGAATAAAGATCATCGTCAATTTCTTAAGAATGGGGGCAACAATGTTGACACGTTGTGCCCATATAGTGTCCACAATAAGCTCCTGCAGCGACGAAGAATTCACCCTCAAGTTCCATGTCTCAAACAAAAGGCTGCTAAGGTGGAGCGTGTGCAAGTGTGGGCAGTAGGAGAGTAAGGCATCAAGATCGGCTTTGCAGCGCGAAAGGGAAAGCGCTTCGAGGGCATTGAATTTGATGTCAGCTAGCACACAGTGAATGATGTCAAAATTCTCCAACACGATGGAAGTGGCACGGTGGAAGCAAGGCAAATCGACGATGATGGATTGGTCTGATATAGAGCGCGAGGGGAGGGTGATGACAAGCTTTTCTGGGTCGAGCGGCGCAGCAAGGCGCAACATTGAGTTTACGCTAGGACTGTCGACCCTATCCTGCTCGGAGACATGGATTTCCAGGAGGGAAACAACAGGGGAAGGATGAGCGTAGCAGCTGAGCACTAGTTCGATCGAGTCGAACATGATGTCGCGAAAGATAATCTAGCGGAGGCTGGTCCAGAGGCCACGCCACCGGCATGATAGGACGCCGGTGCGCACCGCCGCACCGATGCAGGTTAGCCGTGCGAGGATGAGGAGGAGCAGGTCGTCTTGGAGCATGCTGATGCGATCCGGTTCAGCGCTTGGACCTAGTTCTTGCGAGAAACGCATATGTCCAGATCTCAGATCCATCCAAAGCGTTGCAAAACACAACCTTTCCCCCTCTGGCAAAGATAGTGGGGTGGTGGTGGAAGAAATCAGAGGGGGAGGCTGGGGAGAGGGAACGAAGGGGAGTAGAGTGCAATGGTGGCGGCG
>NC_057812.1:708867057-708919926 GCF_018294505.1 Triticum aestivum | reverse complement strand
TTATTTGACCCTAAAAATTTCAAAATTTCTTGTTTGGTGTTGGGTCTTTATTTCTTTCTTAATATGTTTTACACGGTATACCATATAAGTCCTAAATTAAATGAATATTTCACCTTCCTTATATGGCTCTGAATATTTCAAATTTTCTTGTTTGAGGCTGAGTCTTCATTTTTTTTCCTAATATGTTTTACATGGTATTACTTTCGAAGTCATCAATTGAATGAATATTTGACCTTCCAGTTTAAACCTGAAATTTCATATTTCCATGTTAGATGTTGGGTCTTCATTTCGTTCCTAATATATTTTAGGCAGTATCTCTACTATTAAATTGGAGTTTGTACATCGGCTGTATCCCTCCCCCACCCAGGGCACTAATGATCAAAGGATCTTCCCATGATTCTCTTTTTTTGTAAGTGCTGATTCGATCATGTCTCCTGCCTCTCTGAGAATGCACTCACGTGTCTCCCCAGTAGAGGCATGGCCATAAAAATCAAATCAATCATCAATCAAAAACATGTCTCCAGCAGCCCCAGCCGATCCACTATCATACAAGGCCGATCAATCTCCGTCCGCCTCTGCCCTATGCTTAGCACGCCAGGAAAATTAGAGGATAACTGGCCAGCTACAGCCTACACGCATATCCGCCCTCCCCTCTACTCCCTCCATACACTGGATTGCTTGTTCTTATGAAAACCAAATTAGAGGAAGCTAAGAGTCTGCTAACCCAACAATATCAACTGCAGGCGATTTACAAAGAAGCACACTATGTTATTGTTGATGCCTGGGAACTTTTGTGCCATTTTTTTGGAATCATTTTGCTATACATTTATTTACCTTAGTTCCCCTTGCAAAAGCAGTGTTGGGTCAACTCTGTACTAATCGAGTACTCCCAGCACAAAGCAAACTGCTCATGCAAATCTGACTACAAAATAAAATACCCCCTCCTTTCCAAAATACTTGCCATGGTTAAAAAAAGGTATTTTGGACCGGCGGGAGTACAAAAGATGATGAACATCTAGGTGCACTTGAGTACTCGGTTGTTAGCTAGCATATACAGACTATTCACAGGAGGTCACAAATCGGTGGTTAAAAATGTATATAGAGATGGGGGAGAAACGAGTGTGCATGATTTTAAAAGGCACATAAGATATCTCACTGATGTCACAAAAATGACAGAAGTTGGGTGTTATATTGATCAGAGGCAGATCAGTGTATTCCTTGCATAACTGACTTAGTCCTCATTTTCAGTTGTCCAATGAAAACTCAGATTATGCTTTCCGCCATTTGCATCCTCTTAAAATCTGACCAGAATTGTGAGTTCACACACCACATGAATCCGACATCAGTATCATAAAATCAATCAAGAATATCATAGATGAGGAGAAAACGAATGATTCTGGCGGCGGTCTCTTACCATGGTGGTTCTCCCTCGGAATCGTGCGCCACCTGTGTGCTCAAAGGTGGAAGGGAAGAGATAGGTGGAGGAGGAAGGCATGGAGACTTCACCAGCCAACCTGCTAGGGCTAGTAGATTTTCATCTCTTCCCTCTGGAGGGTAGGGAAGGAAGCGCAGGGGATGACGGAGGCGGCGGGGAGATGACACATCACCTAGGGCATTGGGGGTGCGCGGTGCGTACTGAGGGACTCGTGGGTGGAGGTGGTCACGGCAGTTTCCTTTTCCCTTTTTCTGATTTTTGTTCTATATATGCCTTTTGTTTTTTCCAGCGGGGAAAGGAGAATGGGTTGGCTGTTTTTTCAGGTTATATACGTGCTTTGGCTAGGCAAAAAAAATACAGAGTGGGAACGAAAATCTCCCTAATAAAAGAAACGAAAACTAGAGGTGAGGTATCGATCTTCTGGATAAAAAAATCGCTGGGTGAGGGGATAAGTACCTAGGATCGTGGCAAAGCCCACGCGCGAGTGCAACCCGGTCCTTCAATTTTTTTAAAACCAATTCTTCTTTTCTGGTTAACCCATTATGTACCTTTTATATATATTATATAATACTAGATTGTACTGATGAGCCACAGTACTCCCCTGAGACGTAGCTAGAGACAGGAAATCACTTGCAGCCTAAATTTGACGGTGATTTCTTGACATTTGCCTCGAAAAGAAATGTGAAACTGATGTTATTTCTGGACAACTGTCCACTGTTTGCACCTGAGAGGATATGAAAATGCAATAGCCAGATAAGACCACCACTCATATAATGCCTAGTGGAGTCTGTCTCCCTCCCCTACGCTTAAGAAGGTGTTAAGGACGTAATGTCCACCCATAAAAAGTAACCAAAGCACGAGAATCAACTGGCTTAAAGATAAGTGGGTGCACATATTTCCCGCAAAAAAAAAGTGGGTGCACATAGAATCCCCAGCATGGCCAAAGAAGGGAATTCTCCATTACCAATTAACACTTCCCTATCAGCCAATCGCTAGCAGAGACAATATTGCTCCGATTTCCTAACTGACAAACAGTAAACAGAGAGCTCTCCATGAATGATGTCAAGAAAGAGGAGGACGAAGAAGTGTGGAGGAAACTGCTGCTAACCTGGTCACGCTCTCAGCAGTGTGAATTTGTAGAAGCATGCTTGCCGTGCCTTCTTCCGGGTTAGTTTACCCACCAGTTTACTGTGTCCTTGTGTGGTCATTATCATGAGTGTGTCCTTGTGTTGTCATTATCATGAGTTTCTTGTCCTGTATGGTGTTCTTGAATTTTTCATCAGCTACATAATGGTCGGTTGTGTTAGTGAATGGGAGTCTTCATGTGTTAGTCTGTCTGTTGAGTGTGACTCTTGAGTCGGTTAGCTAAAAGAAGTGTGATGTGTGGGTTCAGTGAGGGTGTAACAGTCACTGAATAAGAATGTAAGAGTCCTATCCTATATGTATGTCTAATAGTAACATGTAGCATGTGTTGCTCTTGCTTTTACCTTGGGGTTTGGCTCAAATCAATAATTCGAGTTAAACTCTATCCAGCTAACTTAGAAAATCTTACATATGCAGAACAGAAGGGTAAAGAATATAGCAAAACACAAAAGTAGGTCCACGTAAAAATATTGGTACTTCCTTATGACCCATCTCACCATTTAGCATATATTTCTACAAAAATATGAGGGCATGGCAACATATATTCAGCAGAAATATAGAATTTTGAATTAGCTAATAATTTGGATACATGCACAACCAAACTCTATAATTGGCATGTCAATGCCACATATTCAACAAATCTTACAAGGATTAACAATTATGACCCTGTTCCATCTACCAGCACGCTAATCATGCATGCCAAACATATACTCACCACGCTAATTATGACTCTACAATTATGACTCTTCGAGAGCAATCAAGGAGATAGTTTGGGACCTCCAGTTTTTCGCAAAGTTTTAAATCGCAGGCTAAACCATTTCGCGGCAAGCTCATTCAAACGCTACAGGCTCTATAGCGGATAGCGGCCGCTAACCCATTTCGCGGCTACAGTGCATGTGCACGCATATCCCACGTCCAAACTAGTACATGTGCACATTTTTCTCAGAAAACAGGGGATTTTCTACATAAAACAGAGGATTTTCAGGGGTAAATTCAAACATAACAAGTATAATAGAGTTCTGCACCAGTTCAACACATACATATCAATATAAATCAAAGTCTGCAGCAGGAATAACATCACCAGTTCAGCAGTTAAGTTTAGTTACAGAATAACATCACAACACGTCCATTACCCGAACCTAGACATCTGCAATGCAATCCCAAGAGCCTGTCATGTGCATCTGTTGAATCAACAAACAAATAAAAGATGGATAGAATCGGAGGGCTCCTGTACCTCCTGGCGATGTCGACAGAGCGAGTTTTGGAGCCGTGTGAGACTGAGATGTCATAGTCGTGGCCGCCGCCTTGCCGTGGTCGCTCCTTTTGCATCCTCCCCGTAACTGAATCCGGCTTGCGGCAAAGAAGAAGACTGCCGGCCGACCGTAGCTAGCAAGAACAGCAGCCGCCGCAACCTTTTCAGATGGGAGACAGAGAAGGGAATGGGGACTGGGACACGCTGCTAGGTTTACTGGAGGAGCTGCTATATGTATCTGGAGAAATTTGGGCCGTTTCTGGTCTGTTTGGGCCCTTTTGGTTCAGACTTTTGGCCCATCCCGCGAAATTGCAGCGACCGCGACCCCAAATCGCGCCGTTTCACGCGCGATCGCCCGGTTAGCGGCAGATTGCCGAAATTGATCGATTGCGTCTCCCTTCTTCCCATGCTCCCATCCGTGCTCCCACATACGTGGCTTGATTTGATTGGAAGAAAATAAGGTCCGGCCTCACCTCCTGAAAATCAAGGGGGAAGATGATTAGATTAGAAAAAAAAAGGAAAAGAACAGCCGTAAGATGAAGTGGGAGCACGGATGAAAGCATGGAGAAGGAGCAGGGAAGCCAGATCCATCGCGGGGAAGCTCCTAGCCCGTGATAGCGGCGCTATCACGCAATTTTCGCCAGCGATCTTAAACTTTGGTTTGTCGGCACCTCACATTTACAATTTGGTGGGCATCCTTCTTCCACCTAAAACCAACAATAAATTTCAATTACTACACAATGTATTGTTGAGATAAGCAGCAGCGAAGCTAGGTGTTAGTCTGTGGGGGCTTTTTAGAAAATAAACCTAAAACACTGTTCATACTGAAGAATTTTTTTTCAAAAAATACCATTGACCCCACAGATATTTTAGGCTATTTTTTCTTCCAGTTTTACTGCAATTTCATTACCTGATGACTGTATGCAGGGACTTGCAAAAGGAGTTCCTGTTTCTAGGGTGCACGTACCAAATACCAGATGAATCTGCCTTTGTAGCACATCACATAGCCAACTTACCTGCTGCCACATTTGTTGCGCAACCAGCACAAGGCACACATCAAGGCAGAGGAAGAGGAGCAAGAGGTTCTGGAACAGTAGGCACATGTAGAGGTGCTGCACCAGCAGGTAGAGGCAGAGGAGCAAGAGGTGTTGTACCAGCAGCCAGAGGAGGAAGAGGTGTTGCACCAGCAGCCAGAGGAAGAAGAGGTGCTTCTGCACGAACATCAAAGAGAACTTCAACAAGAGCAAGGGGTCTGGGAAGAACAAAGAAAACCACTAAAACAAGGGGAATGGAGTGGCTCCTGTTTGGTGAAGGATCAAGCAGAAATGCTCCAGCAGATGAACAAGAGCAAACAGAATTCCAATCTACACAAGGAGCTCCAGCAGATGAAGAGTGAAATGCTTCTATTTTGTTATATGTTGTAGAACTATGGTACTTAAGACTGCAACATCTTTTGTGATGGCCTTTTGGTACAAAACTTAAACTTGTTAGCCCTATGTAATGGTATGTTGGTATGTTGCTACAAAACTGAATCTTCCCACACTCCTTTCTTGCCGTGAATTTGCTACAGTTTAGTTATGAACGTATATACAGACAAAGTTTAGCCCATTCTCATAACACATCATGCAATAGAACACTGATTCTTAACATATAAGATCTCTTACAATAACACAAATGATAGGTCAACTCCAACTCCAACTCCAGCTTTGACACATAGTTCAGAACATAACACACACTTTCACTGACAAATCAACTAAAAACATACTCAAATCCTGAAGGAAATATGCCCTAGAGGCAATAATAAAGTTATTATTTATTTCCTTATTTCATGATAAATATTTCTTATTCATGCTAGAATTGTATTAACCGGAAACATAATACATGTGTGAATACATAGACAAACCGAGTGTCACTAGTATGCCTCTACTTGACTAGCTCGTTAATCAAAGATGGTTATGTTTCCTAACCATAGACAAAGGAGTTGTTATTTGATTAACGGGATCACATCATTAGTTGAATGATCTGATTGACATGACCCATTCCATTAGCTTAGCACCCGATCGTTTAGTATGTTGCTATTGCTTTCTTCATGACTTATACATGTTCCTTTGACTATGAGATTATGCAACTCCCGTTTGCCGGAGGAACACTTTGAGTGCTACCAAACGTCACAACGTAACTGGGTGATTATAAAGGAGCATTACAGGTGTCTCCAAAGGTAGATGTTGGGTTGGCGTATTTCGAGATTAGGATTTGTCACTCCGATTGTCGGAGAGGTATCTCTGGGCCCTCTCGGTAATGCACATCACTTAAGCCTTGCAAGCATTGCAACTAATAAGTTAGTTGCGGGATGATGTATTACGGAACGAGTAAAGAGACTTGCCGGTAACGAGATTGAACTAGGTATTGGATACCGACGATCGAATCTCGGGCAAGTAACATACCGATGACAAAGGGAACAACGTATGTTGTTATGTGGTCTGACCGATAAAGATCTTCGTAGAATATGTAGGAGCCAATATGGGCATCCAGGTCCCGCTATTGGTTATTGACCGGAGACGTGTCTCGGTCCTGTCTACATTGTTCTCGAACCCGTAGGGTCCGCACGCTTAAGGTTACGATGACAGTTATATTATGAGTTTATACATTTTGATGTACCGAAGATTGTTCGGAGTCCCGGATGTGATCACGGACATGACGAGGAGTCTCGAAATGGTCGAGACATAAAGGTTGATATATTGGAAGCCTATGTTTGGATATCGGAAGTGTTCCGGGTGAAATCGGGATTTTACCGGAGTACCGGGAGGTTACCGGAACCCCCCGGGAGCTATATGGGCCTTAGTGGGCTTTAGTGGAAAGGAGAAAGGGGCAGCCCAAGGTGGCTGTGCGCCTCCCCCCTTCCCCTAGTCCTATTTGGACTAGGATAGGTGGCCGGCCCACTCTCTCTCTTTCCCCCCTCAAGGAATCCTATTCCAACTAGGATTGGGGGGGGGGGGGAATCCTACTCCCAGAGGGAGTAGGACTCTCCTGGCGCGCCTCCTGTGGCCGGCCAGCCTTCCCCTCTAATCCTTTATATACTGAGGCAGAGGCACCCCAGAAACACACAAGTTGATCCACGTGATCTATTCCTTAGCCGTGTGCGGTGCCCCCAGCCACCATAGTCCTCGATAATACTGTAGTGGAGTTTAGGCGAAGCCCTGCTGCTGTAGTACATCAAGATCGTCACCACGCCATCGTGCTGACGGAACTCTTCCCCGACACTTTGCTGGATCGGAGTCCGGGGATCGTCATCGAGATGAACGTGTGCTCGAACTCGGAGGTGCCGTAGTTTCGGTGCTTGGTCGGTTGGATCGTGAAGACGTACGACTACTTCCTCTATGTTGCGTCAACGCTTCCGCAGTCGGTCTGCGTGGGTACGTAGACAACACTCTCCCCCTCGTTGTTGTGCATCACATGATCTTGCGTGTGCGTAGGAAATTTTTTGAAATTACTACGAAACCCAACAATGGTATCAGAGCCTAGGTTATTTATGTTGATGTTATATGTACGAGTAGAACACAAGTAAGTTGTGGGCGATATAAGTCATACTGCCTACCAGCATGTCATACTTTGGTTCGGCGGCATTGTTGGACGAGACGACCCAGACCAACATTACGCGTACGCTTACGCGAGACCGGTTTCCCCGACGTGCTTTGCACATAGGTGGCTTGCGGGCGACTGTCTCTCCAACTTTAGTTGAACCAAGTGTGGCTACGCCCGGTCCTTGCGAAGGTTAAAACGAGTCTATTTGACAAACTATCGTTGTGGTTTTGATGCATAGGTGAGATTGGTTCTTGCTTAAGCCCGTAGCAGCCACGTAAAACTTGCAATAACAAAGTAGAGGGCGTCTAACTTGTTTTTGCAGGGCATGTTGTGATGTGATATGGTCAAGGCATGATGCTAAATTTTATTGTATGAGATGATCATGTTTTGTAACCGAGTTATCGGCAACCGGCAGGAGCCATATGGTTGTCGCTTTATTGTATGCAATGCAATCGCGATGTAATGCTTTACTTTATTACTAAACGGTAGTGGTAGTCATGGAAGCATAAGATTGGCAAGACGACAACGATGCTAGATGGAGATCAAGGTGTCGTGCCGGTGACGATGGTGATCATGACGGTGCTTCGGAGATGGAGATCACAAGCACAAGATGATGATGGCCATATCATATCATTTATATTGATTGCATGTGATGTTTATCTTTTTATGCATCTTATCTTGCTTTGATTGACGGTAGCATTATAAGATGATCTCTCACTAATTATCAAGAAGTGTTCTCCCTGAGTATGCACCGTTGCCAAAGTTCGTCGTGCCCAGACACCACGTGATGATCGGGTGTGATAAGCTCTACGTCCATCTACAACGGGTGCAAGCCAGTTTTGCACACGCGGAATACTCAGGTTAAACTTGACGAGCCTAGCATATGCAGATATGGCCTCGGAACACGGAGACCGAAAGGTCGAGCGTGAATCATATAGTAGATATGATCAACATAGTGATGTTCACCATTGAAAACTACTCCATCTCACGTGATGATCGGTTATGGTTTAGTTGATATGGATCACGTAATCACTTAGAAGATTAGAGGGATGTCTATCTAAGTGGGAGTTCTTAAGTAATATGATTAATTGAACTTAAATTTATCATGAACTTAGTCCTGGTAGTATTTTGTAAATTATGTTGTAGATCAATAGCTTGCGTTGTTGCTTTCATATGTTTATTTTGATATGTTCCTAGAGAAAAATTGTGTTGAAAAATGTTAGTAGCAATGATGCGGATTGGATCCGTGATCTGAGGTTTATCCTCATTGCTGCACAGAAGAATTATGTCCTTGATGCACCGCTAGGTGACAGACCTATTGCAGGAGCAGATGCAGACATTATGAATGTTTGGCTAGCTCAATATGATGACTACTGGATAGTTTAGTGCACCATGCTTAACGGCTTAGAATCGGGACTTCAAAGACGTTTTGAACGTCATGGACCATATGAGATGTTCCAGGAATTGAAGTTAATATTTCAAGCAAATACCCGAGTTGAGAGATATGAAGTCTCCAACAAGTTCTATAGCTAAAAGATGGAGGAGAATCGCTCAACTAGTGAGCATGTGCTCAGATTGTCTGAGTACTACAATCGCTTGAATCAAGTGGGAGTTAATCTTCCAGATAAAATAGTGATTGACAGAATTCTCTAGTCACCATCACCAAGTTAGTAGAACTTCGTGATGAACTATAATATGCAAGGGATGACTAAAGTGATTCCCAAGCTCTTCGTGATGTTGAAATCGACGAAGGTAGAAATCAAGAAAGAACATCAAGTGTTGATGGTAGACAAGACCACTAGTTTCAATAAAAGGGCAAAGGGAAGAAGGGGAACTTCAAGAAGAACGGCAAGCAAGTTGCTGCTCAAGTGAAGAAGCCCAAGTCTGGTCCTAAGCCTGAGACTAAGTGTTTCTACTGCAAAGGGACTGGTCACTGGAAGCGGAACTACCCCAAGTGATTGGCAGATAAGAAGGATGGCAAAGTGAACATAAGTATATTTGATATACATGTTATTGATGTGTACTTTACTAGTGTTTATAGCAACCCCTCAGTATTTGATACTAGTTAAGTTGCTAAGATTAGTAACTCGAAACGGGAGTTGCAGAATAAACAGAGACTAGTTAAGGGTGAAGTGACGATGTGTGTTGGAAGTGGTTCCAAGATTGATATGATCATCATCACACACTCCCTATACTTTCGGGATTAGTGTTGAACCTGAATAAGTGTTATTTGGTGTTTGCGTTAAGCATGAATATGATTTGATCATGTTTATTGTAATACGGTTATTCATTTAAGTAAGAGAATAAATTGTTGTTCTGTTTACATGAATAAAACCTTATATGGTTACACACTCAATGAAAATAGTTCATTGAATCTCGATCATAGTGATGCACATAATCATAATATTGAAACCAAAAGATGCAAAGTTAATAATGATAGTGCAACTTGTTTGTAGCACTGCCGTTTAGGTCATATTGGTGTAAAGCGCATGAAGAAACTCCATGCTGATGGGATTTTGGAATCACTTGATGCTTGCGAACCATGCCTCATGGGCAAGATGACTAAGACTCCGTTCTCCGGAGCGAGCAACTGACTTATTGGAAATAATACATATTGATGTATGCGGTCCGATGAGTGTTAAGGCTCACGACAAGTATCATTATTTTCTGAACTTCACAGATGATTTGAGCAGATATGGGTATATCTACTTGATGAAACATAAGTCTGAAACATTTGAAAAGTTCAAAGAATTTCAGAGTGAAGTGGAAAATCATCGTGACAAGAAAATAAAAGTTTCTACGATATGATCGCAGAGGTAAAATATTTGAGTTACGAGTTTGGTCTTCAATTAAAACAATGTGAAATAGTTTCACTACTCACGCCACCTGGAACACCATAGTGTAATGGTGTGTCCGAACGTCATAACCGTACTTTATTAGATATAGTGCGATCTATGATGTCTCTTACCGATCTACCACTATCGTTTTGGGGTTATGCATTAGAGACAGCTGCATTCACGATTAAATAGGGCACCATCTAAGTCCGTTGAGACGACACAATCTGAACTGTGGTTTGGCAAGAAACCAAAGTTGTCGTTTCTTAAAGTTTGGGGTTGTGATGCTTATATGAAAAAGTTTCATCCTAATAAGCTCAAACCCAAATCGGAGAAATATGTCTTCATAGGATACCCAAAGGAGACTGTTGGGGTACACCTTCTATCACAAATCCGAAGGCAAGACTTTTGTTGCTAAATTCGGAGTTTTTCTAGAGAAGGAGTTTCTCTCGAAAGAAGTGAGTGGGAGGAAAGTAGAACTTGATGAGGTAACTGTACCTGCTCCCTTATTGGAAAGTAGTTCATCACAGAAATCTGTTCCTGTGACTACTACACCAATTAGTGAGGAAGCTAATGATGATGATCATGTAACTTTAGATCAAGTTACTACTGAATCTCGTAGGTAAACCAGAGTAAGATTCGCACCAGAGTGGTACGGTAATCCTGTTCTAGAAGTCATGTTACTAGAACATGACGAACTTGCGAACTATGAGGAAGCGATGATGAGCCCAGATTCCGCGAAATGGTTTGAGGCCATGAAATCTGAGATATGATCCATGTATGAGAACAAAGTTTGGACTTTGGTTGACTTGCCCGATGATCGGCAAGCAATTGAGAATAAATGGATCTTCAAGAGGAAGACGGACGCTGATAGTAGTGTTACTATCTACAAAGCTAGAATTGTCGCAAAAGGTTTTCGACAAAGTTCAAGGTGTTGACTACGATGAGAGCTTCTCACTCATATCTATGCTTGAGTCTGTCCGAATCATGTTAGTAATTGCCGCATTTTATGAAATCTGGCAAATGGATAAACAAAATTGCATTCCTTAATGGATTTATTAAAGAAGAGTTGTATATGATGCAACTAGAAGGTTTTGTCAATCCGAAAGGTGCTAACAAAATGTGCAAAGCTCCGGCGATCCATCTGTGGACTGGTGCAAGCATCTCGGAATTGGAATATACGCTTTGATGAGTTGATCAAAGCATATAGTTTTATACAGACTTGCGTGAAGCCTGTATTTACAAGAAAGTGAGTGGGAGCACTACAACATTTCTGATAAGTATATGTGAATGACATATTGTTAATCAGAAATAATGTAGAATTATTCTGTAAAGCATAAAGGAGTGTTTGAAAGGAGTTTTTCAAAGAAAGACCTCGGTAAAGCTGCTTACATATTGAGTATCAAGATCTATGGAGATAGATCAAGACGCTTGATAAGTTTTTCAATGAGTACATACCTTGACAAGATTTTAAAGTAGTTCAAAATGGAACAGTCAAAGAAAAAGTTTCTTGCCTGTGTTACAAGGTGTGAAGTTGAGTAAGACTCAAAGCCCGACCACGGCAGAAGATAGAAAGAGAATGAAAGTCATTACCTATGCCTCAGCCATAGGTTCTATAAAGTATGCCATGCTGTGTACCAGATCTATTGTATACCCTACACTATGTTAAGCAAGGGAGTACAATAGTGATCTAAGAGTAGATCACTGGACAACGGTCAAAATTATCCTTAGTGGAATAAGGAAATATTTCTCAATTATGGAGGTGACAAAAAGGTTCGTCGTAAAAAGTTACGTTGATGCAAGTTTTTGACACAGATCTGGATGACTCTAAGTCTCGATCTAGATACATATTGAAAGTGGGAGCAATTAGCTAGAGTAGCTCCGTGCAGAGCATTGTAGACATAGAAAATTGCAAAATACATAATGGATCTGAATGTGAAAGACCGTTGACTAAGATTCTCTCACAAGCAAAACATGATCACACCTTAGTACTCTTTGGGTGTTAATCGCATAGCGATGTGAACTAGATTACCGAATCTAGTAAACCCTTTGAGTGTTGGTCACATGGCGATGTGAACTATGGGTGTTAATCACATGATGATTTGAACTATCGATGTTAATCACATAGTGATGTGATCTAGATTATTGACTCTAGTGCAAGTGGGAGACTGAAGGAAATATGCCCTAGAGGCAATAATAAAGTTATTATTTATTTCCTTATTTCATGATAAATGTTTCTTATTCATGCTAGAATTGTATTAACCGGAAACATAATACATGTGTGAATACATAGACAAACAGAGTGTCACTAGTATGCCTCTACTTGACTAGCTCGTTAATCAAAGATGGTTATGTTTCCTAACCATAGACAAAGGAGTTGTTATTTGATTAACGGGATCACATCATTAGTTGAATGATCTAATTGACATGACTCATTCCATTAGCTTAGCACCCGATCGTTTAGTATGTTGCTATTGCTTTCTTCATGACTTATACATGTTCCTTTGACTATGAGATTATGCAACTCTCGTTTGCCGGAGGAACACTTTGAGTGCTACCAAACGTCACAACGTAACTGGGTGATTATAAAGGAGCATTACAGGTGTCTCCAAAGGTAGATGTTGGGTTGGCGTATTTCGAGATTAGGATTTGTCACTTCGATTGTCGGAGAGGTATCTCTGGGCCCTCTCGGTAATGCACATCACTTAAGCCTTGCAAGCATTGCAACTAATAAGTTAGTTGCGGGATGATGTATTACGGAACGAGTAAAGAGACTTGCCGGTAACGAGATTGAACTAGGTATTGGATACCGACGATCGAATCTCGGGCAAGTAACATACCGATGACAAAGGGAACAACGTATGTTGTTATGCGGTCTGACCGATAAAGATCTTCATAGAATATGTAGGAGCCAATATGGGCATCCAGGTCCTGCTATTGGTTATTGACCGGAGACGTGTCTCGGTCATGTCTACATTGTTCTCGAACCCGTAGGGTCCGCACGCTTAAGGTTAAGATGACAGTTATATTATGAGTTTATACATTTTGATGTACCGAAGGTTGTTCGGAGTCCCGGATGTGATCACGGACATGACGAGGAGTCTCAAAATGGTCGAGACATAAAGATTGATATATTGGAAGCCTATGTTTGGATATCGGAAGTGTTCCGGGTGAAATCGGGATTTTACCAGAGTACCGGGAGGTTACCGGAACCCCCCGGGAGCTATATGGGCCTTAGTGGGCTTTAGTGGAAAGGAGAAAGGGGCAGCCCAAGGTGGCTGTGCGCCTCCCCCCTTCCCCTAGTCCTATTTGGACTAGGAGAGGTGGCCGGCCCCCTCTCTCTCTCTTTCCCCCTCAAGGAATCCTATTCCAACTAGGATTGGGGGGGGGGGGAATCCTACTCCCAGAGGGAGTAGGACTCTCCTGGCGCGCCTCCTGTGGTCGGCCAGCCTCCCCCCTCTAATCCTTTATATACTGAGGCAGAGGCACCCCAGAAACACACAAGTTGATCCACGTGATCTATTCCTTAGCCGTGTGCGGTGCCCCCAGCCACCATAGTCCTCGATAATACTGTAGTGGAGTTTAGGCGAAGCCCTGCTGCTGTAGTACATCAAGATCGTCACCACGCCGTCGTGCTGACGGAACTCTTCCCTGACACTTTGCTGGATCGGAGTCCGGGGATCGTCATCGAGCTGAACGTGTGCTCGAACTCGGAGGTGCCGTAGTTTCGGTGCTTAATCGATTGGATCATGAAGACGTACGACTACTTCCTCTACGTTGCGTCAACGCTTCCGTAGTCGGTCTGCGTGCGTACGTAGACAACACTCTCCCCCTCGTTGCTGTGCATCACATGATCTTGCGTGTGCGTAGGAAATTTTTTGAAATTACTACGAAACCCAACAAATCCAACTCCAGCTTCGACACATAGTTCAGAACATAACACACACTTTCACTGACAAATCAGCTAAAAACATACTCAACTCCAACTCCAGCTTCGACGGCTTAAGCGTTACCATATGGTCCAGGTTCAGTACCATCTATCTTGCCGCGCCAGGTTGTGAAAGTGTGCTTGCGGCTGAGATCGGCGTCTTCATCGGGGAGTAACTCATCAGGCAACCCTTTAGTTAGCAATTGGCCACGGTCGATGACGTCCTTGACATGTATGGTCACTGGAAAATCAATGGTGCCACGATCAATTGGAGAGTTCGGGCACGGCGGTGAATGAGCATTCTCGTCATCGGAGTCTGGCGTCCACGGTTGTAGAGGAGGAGCCGGAACAGAGATAGTGAGCACCTTCAGAATGGCACTAGGATTGCGTAGCCACGCCGTGCAAGGCAGCACCCTCTTGTTAGTAGCCAGGAGCATGTCGATGAGCTCACCGTCAACACCGGCGAGCACCAGGTTGACGGTATCCGGGTCCCAGGCCTCTTCCGGGAGCCCCTCCAAACTCAGCGTCGTCTTGTACTCCAGCTTCGACGGCCTACCACGCGACAAACTTGACCAACGTTGAAAACTAATTCTGCTGCCGCCGCAACGCACCTGCTCCGACGTGAGCACCACACGAGTGCAATCCTCCAGCGAGTCAAACCGCACGAAAAAGTGGAATGGTGGGCTGGTCACCTCCACCTTCATGGCTGCCGGCCTGATGGCACAATGAGACTCCATCGCCGCGGCGAGTGCCTCTGGCGTCACCAAGCTTCACGGCTGTCCAATGATGGTGGCATACATCGATCTCCCGTGGAATGCCTGCTCTAGCGCCGCCATGCCAGCAGGGCAAGCGATGAGAACGCGGCCTTGCGCGGGGCGCAAATCTGGCTCACCGCGCTGCCACACCTCCTTAGGGAAGACACGCGAGTCCGGGATGCGGGACCATCCCACGACCGACGCGGCGACCTCGCTGGAGCGAGAGCGCCGCTACTACCTCCGGCGATGACGGCGCGGCTACATAGTGCCACGCTCTCCTTGCTGACGCCGACGCTTGCCACACTGCCTGCCACAGCGATGGCGGCGCGGCTACTTCCGACGGGGGAGCTACCTCTGCTCCACACAAAAGGGACGCCGCCACAACTCTCGGTCTCGCTGCCATCAACGCCTCCACCCATGTCGCCGGCTAGGGATTTGGTTTTCGATTTGGGAACTAGGGTTCCTATTCTGGATCGAGAAGGGGAACGGGGAAAGGGCATGTTTTAAAAAATATCATTTTTGCATTATGACCCTCGTAATAAACCACTAGGGGCTTTTGTGCAAAGAAACAGAGAAAACCGGGCGGCTGGCCGGTGCAGATGGCCAATGTGACCTAGATGCACCCGCAATGCAAGTTCTGTGACGGGTTTTTCTGTTTTGCAAGTAATGTGACTTAAGTGCACCCGAATGACAAGTTCTCTGACGCACGACAAAGGCATGAATATGCAGCGAAGGCAGCTGTCCTTGTTTCTCTGCCGTCTGTAGAGTCACCTGCTGGAGGCTCCAAATACCAAAAACAGCATGCATCCCATAGGAATAGCAGCATTTCCACGAGACCTTCTCCACTCAGGGTGGACACGGTCCGGGTCGGTCTGGTCCCTGTCCGCGCAGCCGTTTGGACCGGATGCCGGCGGTCCGGGCAGACCAGACCGAGCTGTGCAGCGGTCCTGATTTTAGGGACCGGACCGACTGGCATGAATCTCGGTGCGGACCGGCGGTCCTCGCGGTCCTGGCTATGTCCAGTCACTGCCATGTGGGCCCAGGACATCGGAGAGGTGGTCGGAGTAGCAGCACGGTGGCCGGAGCCGAAGAAGAAGCACCTGATGCACAGCGGCGCGAGAGAAAGGCACGGGAGAGAGAGGGAGCAGCACGGCGTGAGGCAGAGGCGTGGTGGCGCGAGGGAGAGAGGGGGAGCAGCCGCGCGAGGGGACGACGGTGAGAGGTAGAGGCGCGGCGGCGCGAGGCAGTGCCGGGGAGAGGAAGGCAAGGAAGATGGCGGCGCAGGGGAGGAAGAGGGGTGGCGCGTGCGAGGAAGAGGAGGCAGTGGCAGTTCGCTAGGTCATGCACGCACAATATATGTGTTTGGGCTCTTCTGATTAGCTTTAATTGGGCCGGGCCTTCGGTCCTCCGAGCTAGACCGAGCTTTAACCGGACCGGACCGACCGAATTTCGGTCTCGTTTTCACGGACCGGACCGACCATATTATCCAGCGAGCCAGGACCGTACGATCCGGTCCATAACGGGCCGCGGTCCGGGCTAGAAGCCCGCTCGTCCCGTCCACCCTGATTCTCCACCATTGGTGCCAAGACGGAGATGATGCTGATCTTTGAGGTGGTGAAGGACATGGTCAACTGCTTAAGCAGAGGGGCAACAATGTTGATACTGTGTGTCTGTTTGCTGTCCACGACAAGCTCCAGCAGTGTCGCCGAGTTAACCCTCACATATGGCTCATTCAACAAAGTGCCGCTGAGATGGAGCGTGCGCAGGTGCGGACAGCTGGAGAGCAAGGAGTCGAGGGCATCGATGCAGGACCCCAGATACAGCTTCTCAAGCGCGGGGAACTCGAGGCCAGCCGACACGTGTATGTCGGAGAAAAGGTCCAATGTGATGGAACTGGCGCGGTGGAAGCAAGGCAGAACGACGACTGAGGAATCGCCGATCAAGGCCGATGAGAGGTCGAGGAAGAGCTCCTCCGGCTCAAGCCTTGCGACCGCGCACAGCAGCGAGTTGACGCGGGGACGTGGATTTCCAGGAGGGAGACTGCGGGAGAGACGCGGCCGAGCGCCGGTTCGATTGAGTCGAAAGTGACATCACGGAGAATGATCTGGTGGAGGCGGGCCCAAAGGCCGCGCCACCTACAGTAGAGGACACCAGTGCGGGCGGCTGCGCGCGTGCAGTGGAGGCCGGCGAGGACGAGGAGTAGCAGGTCATCAGGTAGGGCGCTGACGCGGTCCGCTCCGCCGCTGCCTGCACGACCAAACTGCTGCCGCGGGAAGCAGAGGCAAGGCCCCAATCTCGACTCCATGGGGACTTCGGCAAAATGAAACGATGCGGTGGCTCGTGGATAAAATTCGATCCAGGCCACCAGCCCCCGCGGGGTACACGGACGTACCGAGCGGGCTTTTCGGCCCACTCGTAGCCCGTTCTGGACCGGACCGAAGGGTCCCGGCCCGCGACATACAGAGGCCGGTCCGGCCCTGTTCTTGACCGGGCCGGTTCGGTCGGTCAGAAATCCCGAACTCCCCGTACAGCTTCGCTAGGTCATCCTTGCCTTAAAAAAAAGCTTCGCTAGGTCAGCCGGTCCGGTCCTGTTTTTGATTTTCAGGTTAGGGCACCTGCCACCTCCTCTCGTCGTAGTATTAAGGGGGTGTTTGTTTCTAGGGACTTCTTTGTGTAGGGATTAGAAAAAGTCTCTCTTGGAGACTTTTTTACCAAGCAGGAGGGACTTTTTAGGGACTAAACTAGGCATTTGGGACTAAATGAAAAAGACTCTCTTTGGAATTTTTTGGGACTTTTTCAACAATGCCCCTCCATGCACCCATTGGCCTGCCATCCCATGGTGTTGTTTGATTGTTATTTTTCTATATACTAGGGGCAACATGGTTATTTAATAACCTCTAGGAAGGGACTAGGGACTTTTTAATCTCTGGAAACAAACAGGGAGGGACTTTTTAGGGACTAGGTACTTTTTAGTTGGGACTAGAAAAAGTCCTAGGACTAGAGAACCAAACACCACCTTATTTTCCATAACAGATATGCAAAGAGTAGTACTTGGGAAAGAACTCCCGACATCGCAATTCTGACAAAAAACAGCAAATCAGTAGGATTTTTTTTAGAAAAGGAGGATGACCCCCGGCCTCTGCATCTGGACGATGCATACGGCCATTTTATTAATTATTGACACAAGACCTTACAAAGTCATACAACAGTTAGACTAAAGCCACCGACTAATCAACATCTGTCGCTATTCCTATCCAGTTGATGAAGGGGCACTGAAAGTCTGGGCCTAATACCAAACAAACCTCGCGGCCAAACCTAACATCTAAGACTTGAGGTCCCAATCAGGACGCCTGCCGGGTATGGGCACCCACCAGTCCGACGTGCTCCTCAACCAGGACGCCTGCCGGGTATGAGGCCGCCGCAGCCACCTGCCACTAAACCATCTCCAGAGTTGTACTGCTACATCAACCTTGCACAGTCTAGCTGCTGCCGACGCTAGACAGCGTCACCCTCCTACGCGAGTCCATCTCCGCTCATCAGGCGCCGAGTCTCCACTACGCCACGCCGCCGAGATCCGTCGTTATCAATGGACAAGATGAAACACCGCTCCTCCTCTTGTCCCCTCCAACCAACACTTGGTCCAAAACGATGCCCCCAGGAGGGAGAACGACATCGAAACGTCGTCATTGTCCGATCCGGTAGACCCAGATCTAGGGTTTCCCTCGGAACCTCCCGATCAGGTTGACGTGACCTGGAACAACGATGCCTCGAGAAGGAAACAACGTCAGAGACCCCGCCATCGTCCGCCAAGACCGCAGTCAGGCACGATTTTCACTGGAAGCCGTGTCGTCCTGATCTCGTGGCTGGCTAGAACCGCGCTGAGTCTCGCCATGAAGACGTATGCTGCTACTAGGTACTCCGGTAGAGATCCTCCATACCCTCACCGGTCCCTCCACGCACCGCCGGCCAGCCAAGACCAAGCCGCGGTGGATCTGGACGGGACGCCAGATCCGCGGCCGCCGCGACTCATCTTCAAGCAGAGCCCTCCACCGGTTCATCCATGGAGTGCTGCCACCATCCATGCACGAAGGGAAGCCCATCGCCGTCCTAGACCGCTGCCCGCCGCCGCACAGGCTAGGGGCGCCGCCCTGCCTGCTGCCCACGGGCGCACCACAAGAGACGCCCCTGCCGTCTCAAGGGGATCCCGCTGCAGATCCGCTCGCCCTAGCGCCTTGGCATCGGGCCTGCCGCCACCGCGGACCTTGCCGACGGCAGCGGCGGCAGGAGGATGGCCGAGGGAGGCTGGTGGCGCTAGATTTTTTGGTCCCCTGGCATCGCCCAGGGAGGCGACGCAAGGGGGTACGAGGGGGTAGGGAGTTGGATGATGATAACTAAAGGACCTTACCAATGTACCATTGCAGTAGGTTCCTCCAAACCATGCTCGTCCCAAATTTCATCCCAATCAAAAGATCTGTAACGACCAATACATCTCGTGGGTTTGTTGTTGGCGCCAATTTTGCTTGGTTCTATAATCTCATGTGCCAGCATTTACCCTTGTTTTCATTGTCCTCAGATAGCCCTCAATATTGTCGACCAAGAGGGGGCGGTAACACCCCTCGTGTCAAAGAGACCAGAGAGACTTGGGAGTCGGGGCTTTGGTATGGCGGTCTCCACGTCTTAATATTTTTTTTCTATAAACTTAGTCAAAGTTAACAAAGTTTGACTTTGACCAAATCTTATATGTACAGTAAAAAGAAATGGAGGGAGTACATCACAAGTAGGTATAGGAGTACCACATTATTTGAGCTTCAGTGCATAGTAATTCATACCATATGCTTAAAATAATAACTAGCTTAGAGTACTTGACTGACATAGGTAGAGTACATTGACTTAAATAATTGAATGGCAGATAAACCATTCAAGATTTAACTAAGAATGCCACAGTATAGTGCCAAAAGAACACATCAGATGATCAGTTGACGCAACCAAGCAAAGTATTGAGATCAGGTAATGGGGTTGGTCAGCATGGAAAGGATGATCTTGTCGATGCCCACTACCATTCCACACGTATGGATCAGAATCATGTTGATGGGCAATTTTCGTTGGCGTACATTAACCCTGCAGAGGAAACAATTTGAAACCCAGATGCGGTCAATTTCGCAGCAAGCAAATGTTGAGTTGTTATTTGTGTAAGGAATGTTCTCAGTGGCAAAAAAAACACAATATGCCGAGACGAGAGAGAGACCTGAAGGCTAACAAAATTCAGATGAGACAAATAACTTCAGGTAATATCTCTATTGGAAAAGGCAGTGCCTAGGAGGCGCTTAGGCACGCCTAGGCGCTAGGCAATGGCCAAACGCCTCGCCTAGGGCATAAATGGAGGTCTAGGCAGGGCAAGCAAGAAATTGCCTACCCAAGCAAGAAATCATGCCACATACTGCACTGATATGCCAAATGGGTTATATTCCAATGACAGTAGATGGTAATTAACTTATTTATATTCCCTAAACTAATATCAACATTCATATAATAATCACAAATACACTATGAGTAAAAACTATATTACCGCCTAGGCCGCGCCTAGGGCGCTTAGGCACCGCCTAGGCACTAGGCGAAGGCCAACCGCCTCGCTTACGCCTACCGCTTTTTCCAACCTTGGGTAATATAGAAACTGCCCTTTTGCTACTAAATACATATGCCAAAATTTATGTTGTTATTGGCAAATAAAACTGAATACAGGCTGACAGCAGAAAGAAATAGAAAATTACTTGCTGAATAGAGTTTAACTGGGACTAATAGTTTGTGCCAAACCCCACAGCCAGTGAATTGAGATGAGACAACTTCAGCTAAACCTAGAATTAGAAACTCAAATAAAGATGCAAAACGGAAGGGCATGATCAATAGAGAAGACTGCAAAAAGCAAAAGTGCAATATATGTAAGGAAGCCAATCATCCAGTCTAACATTCAATTTATGTTTCTATAAAAGAAAAATACTACCTCCGTTCGGTTTTATTACGCCCCCTTGTATTTTGGGTCTAAATTTGACCGTGCATTTAACTAAAACTATATAAAGTATATGCTACACAAAGTATATTGTTGGATTTGTATTTGAAAGAGGTTTTCTATGGTATAGTTTTCTTGACATATAGTTTATATTACAATAGTCATCACCCAGCATACCCCTTTGCTTCTCACGCAAGCACTCACCCAGTGCTAGGGTTTCGCTACCTCCCGACATGCAGCCGGCAGCCTGACTCGTCTTTTATGGCCTTAGGGCCATGGAGGCACGGCGGATCCCGGTCTTTGCCGATAGGAGGGCTTCGTTTTTAGATATTATTTTGAGTTTGGTAGGGTTCGCGTCCTTCTCAAAAATGGCGAGACGGTGGCGGTTTCCTAAAGATTGAAGAAGGTTATCCCCGTCCAACACCCGTCCCAGTAGTGCTTCTAGCATCCTCAGAGGGCGTGTCAAGGAATCGAAGGCAAGTCTGGACCCATCATGGATAAACTTCAGCATGCGCACGCGGAAGCATGAGCACCAGGCGAGCAAGACGCGGAGGTCGTTGAGGCTCTCAGTACCCCAGATGGACACCGTGTCGAACAGAGTAAACTCGCCACCGGAGCAATGGACGGGTACCCCAGGAATGAACTACTTGAAGGTGACACAGTAACAGCTTCGATATACATCGTAGGAGTATTATATAGAGATAAAAATGGCATCTGAATAAAAACGAGAGCATAAAGAAATAGCACGGTACATGCTGAATCGAATCTAACGGGAACCAAAGAACTTGTGCCAAACCCGAAGTACAATAAAATTCAGACGGGACAACGAATTTAAGGTAATCTAGAAACCATCTTTTTGCTACTGAAGACAGATGCAAAACAGAATGTTTTTCGTTGGCAAATAAAACCAAATACATGCTTCACCAAAATATATTCTCTCCGGCCGGTCAGCTGCTCTCTCGTTCTGGCCCTCGTTTGACGCAGCTGACGGATGGACGGACGGCTTAATCTGAAATATCGTCTCCTCCTCACAACTTCTGCTGCTAGGGCCTCGGCCGTCTCCTCTTCCCTCTCCGGCCGGTCAGGGGTAACTCCAACTGCTACTACTTGGCCGGCCTCAGTCCACCTCTCTCTCTCCTCATCCCTTCGGCCGCCATCGTGCCCTTATTCATTAATCACTTGTGCCCTCCTCCGCCTCCACCCTCCCGCAACGCATGGCTCCTCTCCTCTCCTGCTGCGTTGTCGTCGCCCAAGTCCTATGTCACACACGCATCTCGCACGCGGATGAATCGCTACTGCAAGTATATATAGAGAATACGGTCATGGTGAAAAGGGCGAGGGAGGGCATAGTCCAGGCTAGAAGGAAAGATGTACTGTGTCGTGGATCAGTGAGGTGGCATAATCTAGATCCTTGATGGATGGATGATGGATTTCTCACACGAATTAACTAAGGGCGGATTCATTTCCATGAAAGGGAATTAAGTGGCACGGATTCCTCACTGGCACGTCGTTCAATGACACAACTTGGGAGCTACACTAAGTTTTCCCTGATTTAACTTTTCTTTGACTCAGCTTCTACTAGATGTTCAAACGGTTTGGAACAACTGCTTTGAGCAATTTGTTTGCAATTCATTCATCTTTAGTAACTATTGTTTTAGAAACATCCCATCTTTTTTCCTTCTCTCATGTCCATGGGGACGGACAACCTCTTTTCTCTTATTTCATCATCTCAATGACAAGTCCCCCGTATATGATAGCTAGCTAGCGTTTAGAAGAAAGCAAAGCTATTTATTTGTTTCACCAGAATGATAACAGTCAACAGGTCCTGGTTCATCATACATGCACCTCCAAGCAGGTCCTGGTCCTGGTTCATTCATACATGCAAGCGCGGGCAGAAGGAGAGCAAGTCATCGTGATCGGCGGCCCAGGATGACAGGGACAACGTCTCCAGCAGCCGATGATGTTTAAATCGTGTAGCACGATGGAGGTGGCGTGGTGGAAGCAAGGCAGGTCAAGGCCGAGGCTACCGTCAAAGAATTCCAAGGGGATGGCGATGACGAGCTCCTCTGGCTCGAGCTGAGCGACGGCGTGCAGCAGCGAGTTGACGCGGGCGTCGTAGTTGTAGGCCTCGCGCTCATAGTACCAGACCTGCTTGGGGATGCGGATTTCCAGGAGGGAAACTGCGGAAGGAGGAGAGGACACGCCGCAAAGCCCCGCTTCGCCCGAGGTGTGGGTGACGTCGCGGAAGACGCTCTGGCGGAGGCGCGCCCAGAGCCCGGGCCACCGGCGGGAGAGTGTTGCTTCCGAATGAACGAGTCAGAGAGAGACAGGTAGATGGAGAGGTTGAACTCGCGAGGTTTGTGCTGCCACCACTGCACAGCGTTTTCTGTTTCTGTTATTGCTTATACTTCCATCGATTACAAAGCTGGGCTAACCACCTGCCTTGATCCGTTTCTGTCGCTCCATCCAGCGACTGGATCACAAGCAGAAGCCAACGGAAAATTCGCTAACGAGAGGTGCGTGCAAGTGCAGTCCTCCCCCACTACGTGCGTGCATGCGCAGGTCACATCCGACCCATGCACACGCATTATTTTAAACAGAAAAGAAACTCTATGCTACTCCCTCCATTCCACAGTGTAGTGCTTCCTCTATCCATGTGCTTCAACTTTGACCGTAAATTTAACTATCAAGACCGATTGCGGCGGGAGCAAAAGTTATATCAGTGAATTCGTATTTGAAAGAAGTTTTTAATTATGTAACTTTTTCTCCCGCCGCAGTCGGTCTCGTTCGTTAAATTTATGGTCAAAGTTTAACCTCGGAATGCGCGGGCGCACTATATTTTGGAATGGAGGGAGTACATGCATGAGATTAGCTAGGACTAAGAGCATCTCCAGCCCGTTGCGCCACCAAGACGCGTCGAAAATCGCCGCTTGGGGGCGAGCCAGCGTTTTTTTCCGGCATGGGGGCGAGCACGTCCCCAGCCGTCGCCCCCAGGTCGGGCCCCAGACGTCCCCACAGTTCGGCCAAATTTCAGCAAACACGGCCAAATTTCAACAAACACGATATATTTCGGCAAAATTTAGACGTTTTTTACACGAATAAAATGGACGGAAAAAACCCTAAACTACGGGCCGAAGTAGGCGCTGAGCAGGGCATAGTCGTCGCCGGTGTCGTCCTCCTGCTTCTCCTCCTTGACACGGCCGGCGCCGTTGCTCGACCCCTCGCCCCGGCGTGCTGCTTCACGGCGGCGGCGTTCGGCGATCTCCTCCAGGGCGCCGCGCTGGCGGTCTAGCTCCATGCGCGTGTAGTCCTCGCGCGCCCACTTCAAGGCGGCCTCTTCTTCGTCGGCCTCCTCGGCGAGAGCAGGCTCCGGCTTCACAGCGGCGAGCCCCGGCTCCGGCTTCACCGTCGCCAGCCCTGGCTCCCTCTTCGGCTTGACCAGGCGAGGAGGGACCGAGGAGGAGGAGCCACGGCCGCCGTCGTTGATGATGAGGCCGGCGCCGCGGGTGCGCCTACCGAGCGGCATCTCGGACGGCTCTGGCTTGACGCTGACCAACGCCGGCGCGCCGGAGGAGTGAGAGGAGGATCGGTAGGAGGAGGAGGAAGAGGAGGATGACCATCCCATCATCCTCCTCGGCAGCCACGCGCCACCGCTTCGAGCGGTCGGGTACTCGAATGGCGGGTAGTTGCCGCCCTCGAGGTGCGCGAGGACGCCGCTGAGCGTGCGGCCCGGGACGCCCCACCACAGGCGGCGGCCCTCGCTGTTGTTGCGGCCGCGCAGCGTCGGCGCGTTGTTGGTGGAGGCGAGCCGCTCCACCTGCCGGCGTTTGAAGTACGCCGCCCACGCCGCGTGGTTGCCGGTGGCGTACTCCGGGAGCATCCGCTCCGCGACTGTCAGGGACGCCCGCGCACGCTTGATCTCGGCGTGGAAATAGGCGGGCATCTCGGGGACGGGCAGAGGGGGGACAGGGACCCCGCCGGCGCCGAGCCTCCACCGCGACGGAGCGCATACGTCGGGCGGCGCGGGGTAGTTGGCCTCGTGGAGGAGGTAGGCCTCCCACTCATGCAGTGAGCGGCGGACGAAACCGTTGGCCGCCGCCGCGTCACCGGGATACATCGCGCTCATGGTTGCCGGGGGGGGGAGAAGGGCTCGAACGGCGGAGAAAGGGGAGGAAGTGCGGCGGCGAGGAGGGGGAGGACTGCCGATGCCGATGGATGGGTGCCTCACCGGCGCGGCCAGGGGCGCCTTTTATAGCGGCTCAGGGGCGGCGTCGCCGCACTTCGCCACCTGTGAATCAATGGCAGGCTGACCGGCGGCAGCCTTGGCATTGATTCCCCGCGGGAAAACCGAGACGATGAGAACGACCAGCCTTCGTCTCGCTGACGCGTCGGTCCCGTCACTCTTTCGCGCCAAAACGTTCGCGCCAGCGCCCCCGGGCGCCCCCAGCGCGCTGGGTTCGGGTTGGGTGCGCCGGCGTCAATTTCAGCCCAATCCGGCGAAAAACAGGCTCTTGGGGTGCAACTGGGCTGATTTTTCAGCGCCGGCGCTAAAAAACGGCCTTGGGGGGAGGCCTGTTGGGGGCGCGACTGGAGATGCTCTAACACTTCACCCCCTAATCTCACTGCACCACGCCGACGACCCCAAGCCTTTGGCGCATCTCGATGAAATGAACTCGTCCGAGCGCCTTGGTCAGAGCATCAGCAAGCTGATCCTGCGTCCCCACAATCGATCTCCACCTCTTTTGTCTCTATGCAATCTCTGACAAAGTGGAACTTGACATCTATGTATTTGCTTCGGTCATGATGGACTGGATTTTTGCTCAGAGCTATGGCTGATTTGTTGTCAACTAGCAGTCTGAACCTTGCTGGTGAGGCTCCTGTTATGTCTCCCAACAGTCTGCTCAGCCACAACCCTTGACATGTTGCAGCAGCTATGGCCACGTATTCCGCCTCGCATGAAGAGAGAGCGACTATCTTCTGCTTCTGAGAGCTCCAGGTGATCAGATTCTTGCCAAGATAAAAGACGTGCCCAGAAGTGCTTTTGCGGTCGCCGACACCGCCGGCGTGATCACTATTGCTGAAACCAAGTAGTCCGTCAGTGCCCTGGCCTCTCTTGTAGCTACACCCATAGTTTATGGTTCCCTTCACACACTACTAGAATTTTTCTCTTTGCCGAGTGTTAGGCTCTTTGCCGAGTGCATTATGTCGGGCACTCGGCAATAGTATCTTTGCTGAGTCCCAAGCAGAAAGTACTCGGAAAATAGCAAAACTCGGCAAACAGGTACTTTGCCGAGTGTCGTGGACAAAACACTCGGTAAAACAATAAAACACGGCAAACAGGGTCTTTACCGAGTGCTACACTCGGCAAAAGGGGGTCTTTACCGAGTGCTACACTCGGCAAAAGTGGGTCTTCACTACGCTGCATGGTTTTAACTGTACATGTTGCATACGACCTCGGATGAAGATGTTCCAAAAATCAAAGTTGTTCATTTTGACGAGATGGAAATTTTTCATTTTGAGAACTTTTTCATTTGAGGTCATATTAATTACACTTTTTTCCATGTAAATGTTTGGTCTTAAATGACCAATGTGATGGCCATATTTATTGCATAGTTTATGATAATGTGGTGAAGTTGGCCATATAGGTGCATCTTGCCATTACAAACAGTGTTGCTAAATAAAGTTTCCAACTTTTTTTTACAAAAAAACCATTTTCGATTTTCGAAGAATGAGAAATGAGTATTTTTTGTCAAGTAAGTACAAAAATAGTGTGCAAAATGGCACTAGTCCAATTATCACAGTAAGTAGACCATATTTTATGCACAATTCATTCACAAAACGGGCTATCGTGTATGAACAGTTATGGTTTCAAGTCAAATGACCAAGGTAATGGCCATATTCATTGCATAATCTTTTATAATATGCCCAAATTAGACACATAGGTGACTATTGACATTACAAACAATGTTGCCAAATAGAGTTTCCAACTTTTTTGTACAAAAAAAATCCTTTTTCATTTTCTAAGTGTCAAAATTGGGTATTTTTTGTAAAGTAAGTACAAAAAATAGGGTCCAAAATGGCACCACTCAAATTATTGCAGTAAGTAGACCATATTTTATGCACAATTCACAAGTTTCATGGATTTTCTAGTTTTCTAGCTACTTGCACACATTTAAATGACTTTATGTCAATTTCCCGAAAGTAAGTCAAAATTGAACTGCAAGTGTGTGATAGCTCAGTCATAAAAATTGGCAAAAAATATTTTTAAGTACACAAGTAGTCATTATATGGGAGAACCACTTAGAGTTTGAGAGTTTCGCCCCCTTGTGATGAATAGCCATGTCGACTATTTTGACCCCGTTTAGGAAAACATGAAAGAAAAAGAATACAAGTTAAAAAATGCAATCCTTTCGCATGGAGTCTTTTTATGTGTACTAGTTACGAGGAAAAATGCCAAACTTTCAAACATAACAAATTTGAAAAAAAATCCTTCACAAAACGGACTACCGTGTATGAACATTCTTGGGTTTCAAGTCAAAGGACCAAGGTGATGCCCATATTCATTGCATAGTCTATTCTAATCTTCCCAAATTAGACACATAGGTGCATCTGACATTACAATCAATGTTGCCAAATAGATTTTTCAACTTTTTTTTACAAAAGAATAATTTTTCATTTTCTAAGTGTAAAAAATGGGTGTTTTTTGTGAAGCAAGTACAAAAAACAGGGTGCAAAATTGCACCACTCCAATTATCACAGTAAGTAGACCATACTTTATGCACAATTCCCAAGTTTCATGAATTTTCTAGTTTTCTAGCTACTTTCACACATTTAAACGACTTTATGTTGATTTCCCGAAAGTAATTCAAATTTGAACCACAAGTGTGTGATAGCTATGTCCTAAAAATTTTAAAAAATATTTTTAGGTACACAAGTAGTCATTATATGTAAGAACCACTTAGAGTTGTGAGAGATTCGACCCCTTTCCATGAATAGCCATGCCGACCATTTTGACCCCGTTTTGGATAAAATAAAAGAAAAAGAATACAAGTTCAAAAAATGCAATAATTTCCCATGGAGTCATTTTATGTGTACTAGTAGCGAGGAAAAATTTCAAACTTGCAATATGACAATGTTGAAAAAAAAATCTTCACAAATCGGCATAGCAAGTATAAACATTTATGACTTTCAAGCCAAGTGAGAGCATCTCCAGCCGTTGGCCTCCCCAGGAGGCATTTTTTTTGCTTCCTGGGGGCTGTCGGCGAAAACTTCGGCCTGGGGGTGGAATTTTTTCCACTCGTTGCGCCCCAGAGCTCCATCGACGGGCTCCTCCGACAAGATAGGGATCATCCATTCTCCCATCCCTCCTCTCCTCCATTCCTTCAAGCAAGAAACAAACAAACAGAGCTCCATCGCCAAGAAACCACCACCGAGTTGCTTGCCGGAACCAATGGCGACCACCGAGAAGAGGGAGATGGTGTTCTTCAACGTGGAGGCTGCGCAGTCCCCGTCGCTGCCCGACGAGTGCAGCCTGCTGGAGTTGGCCGCCATCCTCGTCTGCCCGCGCCGCCTCGTCGAGGTCTCCAGCTACTCCACCCTCAACCGCCCGGACGACACCGGCGCCGATGGTGGCGTCCTCTCCGCCTCCTCCGGCGCACCCTCGTTCAAGGACGTCTTCCTAGACATCTTCGAGATGCTGGACGGCCGCGTGTGGAGATGCTCTGACTATGGCGAAGGCCATATTCATTGCAAATTTTGTGATAATGTGTTGAAAATTGGCACATAGGTACATCTCGCCAGTAAAAACAATGTTGCCAAATAGATTTTAGAATTTGTTGTATAAAAAAATCATTTTTTTCATTTTCGATGTGTCAAAAACTAGATTTTTTATTTGCAAAAAGGCAAATGAAGTAAGAAAATTGTTTTATTCTAAGTTTCAAATTTTTCGTTGCAACTATTACATGTGAAAGGACTCGGTGTCGAAGGATTTGATTTTTTGAAATTTTATTCATTTTCTTTTTTAATTTTTAGAATGGACAAAGAAGCACACATTCAGTTGCTTGCTTCTGATTGGCCAATGCTTGAAGTCATGGACCGATGACATGGCATGTCCTGATTGGTGCTCCTGGTTCATCTCTCTCTCTCCCTTATCTCCTCAAGTGCACAGCCGCAGCCAGCACTTCACGCCTCATCTCTTCGCTGCCTCGCCGGAGTCGCCGCTCCTCGCCGGAGACGCCGCTCCTCGCGCCGCCACAGGTCAGCAGCAGCAGGCTACACTCACTGCTCCTCGCCGGACAGCAGCGGCGCAGCCGCAAGCATCGGCCGAAGCACCAAGCGGCAGCAAGCACGCGCAAGCAACAACAGCCCCGGCCGCCGCTGCTGCTCCTCTTCCTCGGCCACGACAGCAACAGGTGGTCAAGCACGTGTGCAAGCAGCATCAGTCCGGTGGCTTTGACGCAAGGCGTGGGGAGGCGGCTGCTCCGTGCAACACTGCATCTCGCCGTCCTCCTCTCAATCTGTGCCTTCCCTGAACGTCGGAGGCCTGTGCGCAGCTCACCAACGCGGCCAGTGCGGCACTACGGCGACCACCACGGGTGCATGGGCGGGGCACACGCGATGGGAGCAGCGCCGGCGACTGGATTTGGCCACGATTAAATCTGGGACGGGATCAGGCGGTGCATTTTTTTTGTTTTATTCACTACCTTTACCGAGTGGCGCTCTCGGCAAACCTCCAACGCCATGTGGCTATAGCGCCATTTGCTCTGTTTCTTCTGATCACTTTTCTTTGCCGAGCGCCTCTATTTGAAACTCGGCAAAGTCTTTATCGAGTGTCCGACAAATGGCTCTCGGTAAAAATCTGTTTGCCGAAGAGGTGTACGCCGGGTGGACTTTGCCGAGTGCTACTCTCGGCAAAGACTTTGCCGAGGGTTTTGGCCCTTTGCTGAGTGTTCTTGGCACTCGGCGTATGTGACTATTACAGTAGTGACACACCTTAGGATCTGCTTCATCGCGTTCCAATGATGAGTGCTGGGTTTCTCCATGAACCGGCTGACAATGCCAATGGAATGTGCTATGTCCGGCCGGGTGTTTACCAGGTATCGCAGACTCCCGATCACCCTACGATACAGAGCGGCGTCAAAGGGCTCACCATCATCTTCTTTCTTCAGTTTGAGGCGGCATTCCATAGGAGTGTGACAACTGTTGCAGCTCCCCATGTTAGCTATTTCTAGAACCTTTTCCGCATAGCTCTTCTGACTAAGAGTGATGCCATTGCTGCTTTGCTCCACTTTTATGCCCAAGTAGTAGCTCAGTTTGCAAAGGTCGCTCATTTTGAAGAGCTGTTGCATCTGTTGCTTGAAGGAGGCTATGTCCGCTGCATTTGTGCCAGTGATGATTAGACCATCCACATAAACCCCCACTAGCAAATAAGAGTGTGCATCGGCGCTTCGGTAGACGGCGTGCTCCAGCGGACTGCGAGTGAAGCCGAGAGCAGCCAGCGACTCGTCCAGCTTCGCATACCAAGCGCGCGGGGCCTGATGCAGCCCATACATCGCCTTGCGAAGGCGCAACACGCTTTCCTCCTTGCCGGCGACCTCGTACCCCGGCGGCTAAGTGACGTATACCTCCTCAGTGAGATCACCATTCAGAAAAGCCGATTTCATGTCCATGTGATGAACTTCCCATCCAGAGTGTGCAGCAAGGGCCAGCAGCAACCACATTGTCTCCATGCGAGCTACGGGAGCGAAAACCTCTTCAAAATCCACCCCCTGACGCTGGACATACCCCTTTGCGACGAGGCGAGCCTTATACTTGACGATGTTGCCCGCTGGATCACGCTTGACACGATATACCCACTTCAGACCAATAGCTTTGTGTCCAGCTGAGCGAGTTCCCATGTCTTGTTGTCGATGATGGACTGCATCTCGACGTCCATGGCGCCCTTCCACGCCTTGCTTGCGAGCGCCTCGTCCACACCATGCAGCTCCTCGGCGCTGAACATACAACGCACGAGCAGGCAGCGCTCGAACTGCTCACGCACCGCCTGATCCTCGGTCTCCTCGAGCATGCTTGTGAAATTTCGGTAGCGAACCGGCTGCCCAGTTGGCACATCGTGCCTGGAGTCGTGTGACGGAGGCGTGTCCCCGCTAGCTCTTGGTGAGTCCGTGGGTGCCACCAGCTCGGACTGCGACTACTCGGGCATGTCCACCACCGGCGTGGCAACTGCAGGCAATCGTGGCGTCCCCAGGGCTGCTGTAGAGGGTGTTGCCGTGCTCCGAGGGGTGACCAGCGGGGTGGTCGACCCGCTATCAATCTCCTGGATGCCGTTCTCCATGGTGTAGACCGAATGTTGTTGACACCGTGGTGACCGCGCTCGTGTCCGGGGTGCCCCAACTCCATGGCCTGTTTTCCTCAAAGATAATGTCACGTGTTACCTGGACTCTCTTGGTCGCTGGATTGTACGCTCGGTACGCCTTGGAGCCCTCCTCAGAGCCAACAAACACCATAGACGTCGACCGATCGCTTAGCTTGGTGATGCCGGTGCCAACTCGCTTCACGTGAACCGTGCACCCGAAAGTCTGCAGATGCTGCACATTGGATTTACGGCCGTGCCATGCCTCATAGGGCGTGACACCGTCCAAGCTCCTGGTCGGTGTGCGGTTCAGGAGGTAGATGGCGGTCCTCATTGCCTCGGCCCAGAAGTACGCTGGCATGCTCATGCTCTTCATCATACACTGAGCCATCTCCACAATAGTTTGATTCCGTCTTTCAACGACACCGTTTTGCTGCGGTGATTAGGGTGCTGTGGTGAAGTGCTTGATGCCATTCTTGTCATAGTACTCCTTGAACTCTATGGAATTGAACTTGCCGCCGCGATCTGATTTGAACGCGCGCACCTTGCACTGCCCGTCTGCCTCGGCCATGGCTTGGATCTTCTGGAAGCGTGGGTATGCCTCATCTTTAGTCTTTAGCAGCTCTAGCGACATGTAGCGACTATGGTCATCAACCACGAGCAGAAAGTACTTTTTACCTCCTGGAGTCATCGGAGAGATTGGCCTGCACAAATCTGTGTGCACAAGCTCCAGGCCGCGTTCGGCTCGGTACGCCGTGGCCTGCGGGAGCGACACTCGTTGTTGCTTCCCCAAGGCGCAACCGTCGCAATACTCTCCCACACGAACGATCACGGGCATCCCGCGCACGAGCTGTTTGGTGGACATGGCTCAGAGCGCGCGGAAGTGAAGATGTCCCATGCGAGCGTGCCATCGCCAGGTTGCGTATTCTCCTTGCGCCATCAGACACGCCAGCGCGTCGATCGTTAGGATGCCGGTGTACAGGCGGTTCCCCGACCTCTTGATGCGCGCTAGAACATGCCGTGCTGGGTCCTGGACAATCATGACTCCGTTCGCAATGCCAATGATGCAACCTGCCTCATCCAGCTGCCCCAGAGAGACGATGTTTGTACGCAGGCTGGGGATGAAGAAGACGCTGGTGAGCGCGCACTGGTCACCGTCCTGGCGAAGGAATACCACCGAGCCGCGGCAGTAGATGGCCACGACCGAGCCATCCCCGAACTTCACCTTGCCACACACCGACTCATCTAGTGACGAGAAGACACGCTTGTCGCCTATCATGTGGTTGCTTGCCCTAGTGTCAAAGAACCACACTCCGTCCGGCGTAGGTACGGGCATGCCTTTTTCTTCGTTGAGATACACCTCTTGCGGTGCCATGATCTGCGACGAGTTGACGCCGGTGACCACGGCCATGTACAGACCCTGATCGTGCTCGGCGCCAGCTTGCTGAAAGTGCAACTATCCCTGGGTGGTTTTTGTAATTCCTAACAACATATAGCCCATTGAGCTAATGCTATTTCAAGATAAATATTTCAGGAAAGCTCAATGTTTGGCATGGCATCGATTAGAGAGTGGACCCCTCAGAATACTAAGAAGACATGTTGGCTCAAGCTCAAGACTCTACATTTTACTTTTAATGATCCAAGATCACATTTAGTCCATAGGAAAAGCCAATACTATTAAAAGGGGATGAGGTGTTGCTTAATGAGTTACTTGCTCAAAATGCTTAGTGATATGCTCCAAAGCCCTCAACTATTTTCTCATATCCACATATGTCCCAAACCAAAAGTCAAACTCGGCCCCACCGAAATTTCCTATCCGGTGCCACCGAGTTCACTTGACATAGCCACTGCCACAAACCCTAGTCACTTCGGTCTCACCGATAGGGATCTCGGTCTCACCGAGATGGGATTGCAACCTCTCTGTTTCCCTTCGTATCATTTAGGTCTAACCGAGATAAGCGATCGGTCCCACCGAGATTGCAATGCAAACTCTCTGTTTCCCCTTCGTAACGTTTCGGTCTAACCGAGATGAGCGAATCGGTCCCACCGAGTTTGCTTGACCAACTCTCTGTTTGCCTATTACCAAAATCGGTCCCACCGAGTTTGTGTAATCGGTCTCACCGAGATTAGTATGCCCTAACCCTAATGGAATTGGTCCCACCGAGTTGACATGTCGGTCCCACTGAAAATCCTAACATTCACATTTTAAACTAAATCGGTTTGACCGAGTTTCATGATTCGGTCCCACCGAGTTTGGTGATTTGTGTGTAACGGTTAGATTTTGTGTGGAGGCTATATATACCCCTCCACCCACTCTTCATTCATGTAGAGAGCCATCAGAACATGCCTACACTTCCAACATACATTTTTGAGAGAGAACCACCTACACTTGTGTTGAGGTCAAGATATTCCATTCCAACCACATAAATCTCGATCTCTAGCCTTCCCCAAGTTGCTTTCCACTCAAACCCTCTTTCCACCAAATCCAATCCTATGAGAGAGAGAGAGAGAGCTGAGTGTTGGGGAGACTATCATTTGAAGCACACGAGCAAGGAGTTCATCATCAACACACCATCTATTACCTTTTGGAGAATGGTGTCTCCTAGATTGGTTAGGTGTCACTTGGGAGCCTCCATCAAGATTGTGGAGTTGAACCAAGGAGTTTGTACGAGCAAGGAGATCGCCTACTTTGTGAAGATCTACCCTAGTGAGGCAAATCCTTCGTGGGCGATGGCCATGGTGGGACAGACAAGGTTGCTTCTTCGTGGGCCCTTCGTGGGTGGAGCCCTCCGTGGACTCGTGCAACCGTTACCCTTCGTGGGTTGAAGTCTCCATCAACGTGGATGTATGATAGCACGACCTATCGGAACCACGCCAAAAATCTCCGTGTCTACATTGCGTTTGCTCCCTCCAAACTCCTCCCTTTACCTTCATATGCAATTGTTTTATATTCCGCTGCTATACTCTTAGAATTGTATGTGTGGGTTGATTACTTGACTTGTGCTAAGTTGTTAAAATCTGCCAAGACTTAAAATTGGGAAAAGGCTAGATTTTTATTTGGTCAAGTAGTCTAATTGTCGGGGGTTGGGTGCGACATATGCCAAATGATGGCTTATCATGGTGGGGGCGAGTAGAACATCGCCGGTGCCTGGAACGGGACGAGGCGAAGACATGCACACCGGCGAATCTTACCCAGCTTCAGGGCTCTTCGGGGAGATAATACCCCTACTGCTGCTCTGCGGGGTCTCCGCATGATCACTATGGCAAAGTGTTTACACGATTGCTCCTTGAGCTGTTTCCTAGAGGTAGGAGAGGGCAAGTCTAGCTCTCTCCTTCCTATATGATCTGGTCTAGTACTAATGGATTCCAACCCTTTGCATGGGTGCCCTGGGGGTTTATATAGGCCTACCCCCCAGGGGTACAATGGTAATCCGGTTGGACGCGGGTCCAGCCGTCAGTCTCTCCGGCCGCCGTTTTATCCGCCGACTCCTGGGTCCCGCCGACTGGTGGGCCCCGCCGACTGGCTCGGTACGGAGCCGATAGGTTGCATCCGCCGCGGGCGGGTCTTGCCGGCTGCTGATTATTGTAGCCGTGCTTCTAATGACGCGGGCTTGGTCATGGAGTCATGGCAACAGCCCTGCCGCCCGGCGGGCGATCACTATTGCCACTCTCCGTCACATCTGGTTAATGGCGCATGGGCCCCGGGGGAGGAACTGGCCGACTCTCGGGGGCCGACTCCCAATGGGTCCGACTGGTGGCGCACTTGCCGTCTTCTGGGATCCTGCTGGCCGGTGGGACCCGCCGCCCAAAGGTTGTACAGACAAGCCGTCATGGGCGCAGGATTCGGTCCACCAGTGCTGATGTCAGGGCCATCATGGCAACAGTGCCACGCCGCTCGGAGATCTCCGCGGGTACGACATACTGTGGCCATGCCTGCCTTTGGAAAGGGGTGGGAGCAGTCTTCACTGTAGCCACTCCCCTGTCCTGTCCCTCTTGATGAGGACGTGGGGTTTGTTGGAGTCGCGGGCCGACTCCCCAAGGCCGGCTTCTTGGGAAGTCGTCAGTAAGGAGTCAGCTTATCTTGAAGTCGTCCCTGGGACTCGGCCGCGAGTGGCTAGTCGGTGGCCTTGCCGCCGACTTCTTAGAAGGCGGCTCTTTGTCCTGGGGTCTTGAGGGGCGCAGGCTGCCCCGATGTCTTGAAAGGTTCTGGGACTCGGGTTAGCCTACCCGTGGCCCATTACTCCGACAGTAGTCCCCGAAGCTGGTGAGGCGCCGCGGACGATCGGCCGAGGAGCCTCAGCAGTTTCTCTTTCTGGGTGCCCGAGACATGGATCTTGCTTGACTTCTGCCGGGCCAGCTAGGAGGAGTCGGACTCACCCAACTCTGACTCGCACAATATTTTGAACGTCACGGCGGGATCCAAGTAGCGTGCTGGCTAAGCCTCCACGCCGCCGCCCGTTCTGGGCCTGTCACGTGATAACACACGGCCGGGCCAGTCTGCCAGTCTACGCGCGTGACGGGACAGGCCCGTAGGCGGGGCCCGCCACTACCGCGCCTCGGCGCCCGAGCGAATCCGCTGTGGCCCAGGTGGACGGTTGGGATTCCCGTGGAGTTACTGCGCACAGTAACTTTGTCGTGGAAACGTGGGGGTCGTGGGGTCGTGGGCACAGTAAATCCCACGACCGCCCCCTCGGCTTCGCAGCCCATGAGGCTATAAGTAGGGGGAGGAGGGGGGCGCGGCGGAGCACGCGCGCCCCTTCTCCACGCTACTCCTTGCTCTTCTTCATCTTCTCCTTCTTCCTCGCACCGCCGCGTGCCCAAGCTTTGCCGAACGCCGCGGCGATCTGGTCACGATGAGTTCTTCTTCTGCTGCCGTGCCTCCCTCGGTGCATTCCGGCACCTGGGATGGTTCAGAAGTCCACGATGACCACATCGAGTTCCTCTGCAAGACTTGTCGGCTTCCCGACGAAGATTACGTGCGGGTACGCCTTGCGACAAGGGGGGAGATCTCTCCGGCGCCGGAGGAGGGCGAGCGGGTTGTCTTCCGCTCGCACTGCCTGCATGGATTGGGGCTGCCGACGAGTAGCTTCTTTCGCTCCTTTCTGGAGTTCTACGGCCTCCAGCCACACCACCTCACGCCCAACACGGTGGTGCTGCTGTCCGCCTTCGTGGCCTTGTGCGAAGGCTTCCTCGGAGTGCTCCCCACCCTCAAGCTCTGGGGGGAGTTCTTCTACTCCAAGCTCGGCACCCAGGCTGCGGGCGTGCCAGCTCAGTCTGGCGCATTCATCGCCGTGCGAAGGTCAGGGGCCGACAACCCCTTCCCCACCATCAAGCTGATAAAGTCGGCGAAGATGTGGCAGCGATCGTACTTCTATGTGAAGAGCGTCTTCACGGGGGGCGATTGGGTCAACCTGCCGGCTTTCGAAGCCGGCCCGCCGGCTGGGAGACTGCCCAACTGGTCGTTCCGGGCCAAGTCGCTGACGCTTACGGGAGCCGACACTGTCACGCGACTCCAAGTACTGACGCAGTCAGAGGGCCTGACTGGTCCGGACCCACTGGCCGCCTTCGTGGCGCGCCGAGTTCTCCCGCTCCAAGGCCGCCCCCACATGATATGCCAAATGAGCGGGCGCCGTGACCCGAGTCGGATGTGCACCAAGGACATGCCTCACGAGGAGGTGGCCTACATGGTGAACTACCTCTCGGACAGCAAGCTCCTGGAGGACTGGCGGTTCGGCAAGGAGCCGTATTCCCGCGCCAACCCCCCACCCACAGTGAGTTGCCTTTTCTTTCTTTCTTTGAATTGTGTTCTTTCTTGCCAAGTTTGTTTTGTGCGACCTGACCAGTCGGCTTTGGCCAGAATCCCCTCCTCCATCCACTAGCCGACACCACGAGGCCGGTCCGCGAGTTACTCGCCGACCGGGCGGAGAGCAACGTTGACGACCCCGATCTAGGGGTGACGACTTTGGAAGACGACGCCGAGGGAGGAGGCGGCCCGCGGCTCGGGGCCAGTCTAGAGGACTGGCCTGATGATGATGAGGAGGTCGCCCCCACCACCGGCTAGGAGCTAGTCATCCCGGCGCGGGCTGTTCTACCGCGCCGAGTGCTCCAGGCGGTGGGAAAAAACGTAGAGCCGTGCCGACCTTGTTCGGCAGTCGACCGAAGAAGCCCAAGAGTTCGGCTGCAGCGACCAAGCGGGACGAGGCGGCCACGAAGGCCATCCGCATCCGCAAGGAAGTAAAGAAGCAGCCACTGGTCTCCGCGTGAGTATCTCGTCTTAATGCTTTATTATTTCTTTGTAGCTTTTGTCAGAGTCTTTTACTTGCTTCCCTCGCTTCAGGGCTCCCCTCACTCTTGAGAGGGTTGTTACCGCCTCCGTCATGGGGTCAGCGGAGACGTCCGCCACCACTCAGCGGATTGACCCCGCTGCCAACCTTCGGGAGGCGACGGAGCGGAATGCGCAAGAGAAGCGCAACGAGGAAGAGGCCGCCCGCCTGGAGAAGGTGGAGGCCGATAAGGCGGAGGCCTCTGCCAAGAAGAAACTGGCGGAGGCCGAAGCCGTCGCCGCGACGAAGCGGCAGGCTGAGGAGGCCGCGCACTGCCAATTGGCGGTGTTCGTCACCCCGCTGAACTCTGCGCCGCCGCCTCCAGAGTTCACGGGGCAGACTGGGGAAGCCGGCGGCGAGAACCCCATCATGCAGAGGGAAGGCGGCAACTCCTCCACGCCGGACGTGATCGTTCTGTTACCGCCTCCACCGTCGTCTGGGAGCACGCAAGGTAAACAGCCAGCGGACCCTCCGGTGCCGCCGACTTAAGACGAGGCCGTGGCGAGGCTACTCTTTCAAGTCGGCTCGCCAACGCGCCGCCGTCTTGAGAAGGCGACCTCGGCGCCACGCCCCCTGGAGACCGGCACCGCCAGCTCGGCGATCCCGGATGCCGAAGCGACGAGCGTCGCGCCCATTGGGTGGGTGCGAGGAGGCGACATAGGGCCGCTGAACCAGGCGCTTCTGGATGTCCAAATGAAGCTTAGAGCTGAGGGAGACTCCCTCCAGAACTGCACCAAGGCGTACCTGGCATCGCGGGCAGCCGTCCGGGTATGTTTTCTCTTTGGTCCTTGTTTTCTTGTTCCTCTCTGTGGGGGCGCGCCAGCACACCCACTGGGTGTAGTCCCCGAGTTTCGGGCTGGCTGCTGAGCAGGCGGCCCCAAACTCCACTTGGTGAGTTCCGGGTACTAACTTTTGTCTGAAACACTTGTCACAGGACTACCACATCCTTCGCGTTACTGCCTTCAACTGTAACATTGAAGAGCTGGGCAAGCGGACCGCCGACTTGTCGGAGAGCCGGAGTGAGTCCTTTTTCTTCTTTGCGGGGGCGCGCTGGCGCACCCGCAGGCTGTAGTCCCCGAGATTCGGGCCGACTACTGTGCAGTCGGGTCGGATCTCCTTGGCGACCCTCTTTATTGATGACTTAACGCCTTCTTTCTTCCTTCTCTTCAGAAGCCAACGCTGTTCTTCAACAGCAGCTGAGCGAAGCCAACTCCGTGTTGTGCGCCAAGGGGGAGGAGTGCAGCAAGCTCACCACTAAGCGCGATTTGCTGGCCACACAATTGGCAGAGCAGAGGGAGCTGCTTACGAAGACGCGAAGGAGGCGGAAGAGGCGGAAGCCACCCTCCTGGCCGAGTTTGCGAGCGAGCGCTCCTCCTGGACTGACAAGGAGGCAATGCTGGCCTCTGGCTTCCATGAGATTGAAGACATTGTTGATGGTGAGTTTCTTTACTTTCTTTTTTCGAGCTGCTGATTATAAGTCGTGCCGACTCCTGATTTTTGACTTGCTTCTTCGTTTTTTCCGTCTTGGCAGACTTCTTCCCTGGGCATTCGCAAGCCGCCATCCAAGCCATCGAGGCTGACCGTGAAGGTCAGAGGGCAGAGGGCATAGAGATTGCCGCCGACGCCCCCCGAACCCTTGATGAGCATATCCTGAGCATCGAGGCTCGCCTTCGGCCGACTCACCGGATGCTGCACCGGCTTCAGCGTGTCGGCGCCCAGGCGATTGCTGCCCTGTGGCCGGACATGCAGGCTCCATGCACCCCTAGTCGGACCGCCGACTGGAGGTTGCGGCTGGTCGTCTTGAGGCCTGGAAGGGTTCCTCGGCCCGAGCTGGAGCGCACCGGGCCTTGGAGTTCGTCAAGGCGTGGTATCCGGGACTGGACCTAGACCGGCTAGCCACACTCTGGTCAGAGGCCCAGCTGGAGCTGGCAGCCGCGCAAGACGCCCTTGTCAAGCGTGCCGCGGTGATTGCCGAGTACACCGACACCAACATCTTCGTCCCCGAGTAGTCTTAAGACGGCGAGGAGGTACCGCCGGAGTGGTTTGGGATGAACCCAGACTACGGCGAGGACTCGACGGAGGTGATCGGCTCCAGCGTAGAGGAGGAAGGCGAGGCGGAGGACGGAGGTGAGACAGAAGCACCAGAAGACGGGGCAGACGGCCAGCCTCAGCTCGACCGCGCCTCTAGTAATGAGCCGCGTGCGACCAAGCCGACTGCTGCCGGAGGCGATCAAGCCGAGACTGCCCGGCCGGCCGCCCCAACGCCTGACGCTGCCGCCTCCTCCGACCCTCCGAATCTGTCTGCCGCTTCCTAAGCTGCCTCCTTATCTTTATTTTATATGCTTTAGTAGTCTTTGAAGAACTTGTAATTTGCACAATTCCACCCGCGGGGTGTATTTTGAACTTCTGCTCGAAGATTCGACCAAGGGCCTATGTTATTTAAATATTTATCCGAATTCTATCTTTTCTTGCTCATTGCTCTTTTGGCCTTTTCCTTTGCCGCTTTCCCTTAGTTGCCTGTCTTGCTAGTCGGACAGCCGCTCTGCGGACTGCCGTTGGATCGAATGCTTGGCTACTTTGGGAAGGCAAGTACTTAGCCATTTTAGAGTTTTTTTAGCAAGTTGGATAGAAGGCGGTGAGCCGAATGCTTAATAGTCGGTTTGCGAAAAGAAAAAGGGAAGGCTGGAAGCCGTCTTGAGCTATGTTTTATGCTTTGGGTCCTTAGCCATTTTTCATGCGAGCGCCCATTCTGCCTTACTCTTGCCCACCATACAGTCGCTCTGCGAGCTGCGGCTTCTGACAGGATATGGCTTAGACGCCACACACTACTTGTCCGGCTGCAGGAAGCTTTTCATAGTGCAAGGCGGCAAGTCCCCGGGCCGACCTATCGAGCCCGGTGCCAAGCGGCATAACAAAGAGTAAAATACTTGTAGGCATAATTTTTATTATATAGGCAAAGGAGGGCAGTCCCCGAGCTCGTCTCGGGGGGCCCGAAGTCTTGGTACTTTAATACAAAAGGTAACGTGGTACATACTACATCAGCTGTAAAATCTTCGGAGGAGATTTGCATTCCATGGCCGCTCTGTCTCTTTATCGGAGTCGTCCCTCTTGCGTGCTCGGGGCTTCTGAGCGTCGATCAGGTAGTAGGAGTCGTTTCCCAGCACTTTGCTGATGATGAAAGGGCCTTCCCAAGGCGCCGACAGCTTGTGCTGGTCGGCTGTTCGTTGGATCAGTCGGAGCACAAGGTCGCCCTCTTGGAAAGATCTCGGCTTGACCTTCCTGTTGTAGTATCGACGTAGGCTCTGCTGGTAGATGCTGGACCGGCTGAGTGCCAACAGCCGGCCCTCTTCCAGCAGATCGACGCCGTCTTGACGTGCTTCTTCTGCTTCCTCCTCGGTGTACATGGTGACTCACGGGGAGTCGAACTCTATGTCCGTTGGGATGACGGCTTCAGCACCGTAGACGAGGAAGAAAGGCGTGAAGCCGGTTGACTTGTTTGGAGTCATGCGTAGACTCTAGAGGACGGCTGGCAACTCATCGAGCTAGAAGCCAGCCGAATGCTCGAGAGGCTCGACCAGTCGGGGCTTGATGCCGGACAGGATGAGGCCGTTTGCTCGCTCCACCTGGCCGTTTGACTGTGGATGAGTGACGGACGCTAGGTCCAGTCGGATGCCCTGTGTTGCGTAGAAACGGGCCAAGGCGCCTTTGGCAAAATTTGTGCCGTTGTCGGTGATGATGCTGTGTGGTATGCCGTATCGAATTGTGATATCGGAGATGAAAGTCACGGCAGTCGGACCGTTTAGTTTCTTGATTGGCTTCGCTCCTATCCACTTGGTGAACTTGTCCAATGCGACAAGTAAGTGAGTTAAGCCACCTCGTGCCGTCTTGAATGGTCCCACCATGTCTAGACCCCAAACTGTGAAAGGCCAGGCAATGGGGATGGTCTTGAGTGCAGAAGCCGGCTGATGCGGCTTGGAGCGGAACTTCTGGCACCCTTTGCATTTTTGGACCAATTCCTTGGCCTCTTCTAAGGCCGTTGGACAAAAGAAGCCGTGTCGGAAAGCTTTGGCGACGAGTGCTCTTGAAGCCGCATGGTTGCCGCACTCGCCTTGGTGAATGTCTTTGACAATTGCTTGGCCTTGCTCTGGCTCTATGCAGCATTGGTAGACACCAGTGACGCTGCGCCTGACCAGCTCTCTGTTGACTATGGTGTAGGCTGCCGCTCGGCGTTGTACCTGCCGAGCTAAGGTCTCATCAGTTGTCAGCTCTTTGCTCACCAGAAATTTGAGGATGGGCTGGGCCCATGAGGGTGCTGCTATTTCTTCGCCTGCCAGAACTGTGACTTGGACGAGGGCGACTGGGCTGGGAGGCGGCGGGGTGGAGTCAACAACCGCTTGCTGGGTTAATGAAGTCCCTGGGCCGACTGGCGTGGCTCTTGGGCCGAGTTCTGGAGTCTTCGAGCACGCCGCCGCAGTCCCCGGGCCGAGTTCTGCAGTCCCTGGGCCGGCCTCGACTATGGCGGTTTTTGAACCATCTGCTAAAATCCCCGTACCGTCTGCCGGGGCTTTGGAGTCGGATCCGACTTCTTCGAGAGGAGCCGGCATGAAGATGGAGTCTGATTCTGGTGAAGGCTTGACAGACGGCTTGAGGAGGCGTTGAAGGGCGACGCCGGATCCAAGGGTATCTTCTTTGTCTCCTTGGCCGGCTTGAACGAACCCTCAGCCTCCGACTCCTTTGGGTTGGGCGACACCTCTGGCTGCTTGCCGGCCATCGCCACAACCTGCTCAAGGAGCCGCTTCTCGGCTGCGATCACCAGGGACTCAGCTAGCCGACTGCTCTCAGCCGCACAGGCAGACGACTTCCGGTAGTCGCCGGCTACAGTCAGAATTCCCCTGGAGCTAGCCATCTTCATTTTGAGGTAGGCATAGTGGGGGACCGCCATGAACTTGGCCAGGGCGGGTCGGCCAAGTAGTGCATGGTATGGGCTCTCGAGGTCCACCCCCTTAAACCAAACTGACTCTCGGCGGAAGTGATGTTTGTCACCAAAGAGGACGTCCATCAGGATCTTGCCGATTGGTGAGCAGGAAAGCCCAGGAACAATGCCGTGGAACACAGTTCGGCTGTTCTGAAGCTGTCTTTACTCGATTCCTAATTTCTCCATGGTGTCTTTGTACAGGATGTTGATGCTGCTGCCTCCGTCTATCAGAACTCATGAGAAACGCGCGGCTCGTCTATCCGTGGCAAAGGTGGCATCCAAGACCAAGGCATAGGAGCTCAGACTCGGCATCACCTCTGGGTGATCAGCCCTGCTCCAGCTGATAGGCTTCTCGGACCAGTGCATGAACTCTGGAGTCTCTGATGCTACTGCATTCACCTCTTGTTGCTACAGCCGCCTGCTGCGTCGATCGTCAGCCACACTGGTAAACACCATGTAGGCTCCATGCTCTTCGGGGTATTCGTCTTGTACTGCGCCGACTGGCCTGACAGCCGGCTGCTGGGGTGGAGGCAGAGGCGGCTGCCCAGTAGGCGGGGGAGGTAGGAGGCCATCTCCCTTGGCGATCCTGGTAAGCCAGTGGCACTTCCGAGTGGTGTGATTCAACAGCTTTGCACCGCTATGGAACTTGCAAGGACCATCCAGAGTCTGCTCATAGGAGAAGGCCGGCAACCAGTTGGGCTTGCCGCCTTTCTGTCGCTTGGGCGGAGGCTGCCCATCCGGCTGCTGGGCTTCAACTGTCACGACCTACCGGCTGCTGGAAGCCGGCTGCGGGGCCTTGCGCTTGTGGTCGCCCTGCTGTTGTCGCCGACTGGCATCTCCCGCCGGAGTTCTTGGAGCCTGAGGGGCCACTTTGCCAGTTGCGCTAACTTGAATCTCCGCCTTCATGGAGGAGTGGGCCGTGGCGTACTTGTCTGCTATGATCAGCAGCTCTACGAGGGTTTCTGGCTCGTCGTGGAGGAGCTTGTGCTTGAGGAGGGTGCCTTCTCTGCACCCGGCGGTGAAGTACTCGATAGCCTGCACCTCATGCACGCCCTCGCAGGAGTTCCGAAGCTCAGCCCAACGCGTGAGGTAGTGGCGAGTCGACTCGTCGGGACCTTGCATGAACAAGGAAAGCCGACGAGGCCTTGGAGGACGCTTGTATGTGCTGGTGAAGTTGCGGACGAATGCCTCGGTGAAGTCGACCCAACTATTGATGCTGCGGGGCTTCAGGCTGTTCAGCCATGTCCGGGCCGTGCCCTGGAGCATGAGCGGAACGTATTTTGTGGCGACACGCTTGTTGCCGTTCGCTATGCTGACAGCCGTGGAGTAGTCGACCAGCCAGTCTTCCGGCTTCACGGAGCCGGTGTACTTGGGCATGTCTCTTGGGAGCATGAACCCTTTGCGAAAGGGCTCGTCTCGAATGCAGGGCCCGAAACAAGGCGGGCCCAACTCGTCTTTCTCTTCCAGCGCCAGGGATCGGTGAAGTCGGCCGATCCGGTGGTGGGCGTCGTTTTCTCCGACTCCCTCTCGGCGGCCAAGGCGGTCGCCGAGAGTCAGATGGCCAACAGACGGCGGGGAGACTCGCCTTTCCTTGCGAGGAGGAGGAGGCGGACAGTCGTCCCGTCGTTCCACTGCTCTCGGGCGGCCGTCTCGGTCGCGCTCTATGGTAATGTGAGTCCGACTGTGGCTGATAGCCGGATCCTTGTCTTTTCTTCCTCGGGCGCTGCCAGTCGGCGTCTGAGACGTCGTGCCTTGGTCTCGGCGAAGGTCGTCGTTTTGCTGCTGTGGCGCCTCCGTGCGGCAGCCGGCTTCGTTCTGCGCAGCAGCCGCGTCGAGGAGCCGATGGACTCGCTCCATCATCAGGCGGCGTTCTTCGCCCTCGAAATTGTCCATCTCATCCGCTGCCGCCTGGGCGGCTCGAATGTTCTCCGCAGGGGTAGCGTACACAGGGCGGCTTGCCCCGAACAGGTTGGCGATGGCTATGCCGCGCTGCTGGACCGCGCCAAGGCGGCTGGGCCCCGCCGGGGCCGGCGAGCCGCCAACAGCGTGATCCATCTCTCGCTGGTAGGCTTCTGACAAGCGTCTCATGCTAGCTAGCTTCTTTGCGCCTTCGACGAGCTGAAGGCGGCGCGCCTCCAACGTTTCCGCGTCAGCGTCTTCCGGAATGGGCACAGTCAGGTCTTGTAGCGCCGCGCCAAGTGGGTCATGCGCTCCTCCGCCGGGAGGCTCGTCATGACTGATGACGAGCACCTCGGTGATGGTGCTTCCGCCGCTCTCCGCACAAGGGAGAGGCTCGTCGTAGACCACCACATTAGTGGGGAACGCATCGAGCGACGCGGTGTCGGAGTCGACCAGCATCGGGTCGATGGAACCTACAGACTCCAAATCCACGGCAGGCTCGCCGGAGATGTGGAGTTGATTGAGGAGGCCCGCGAGGAGGCTCTTGGAGCCGCCCGTGCCTGCGTTGGATGCAGGTTCGTCGGAGAGGCGAACCTCACCGACAAGTTCGGCCAGGCAGCTGGCTGCGCAGGCGATCTCAACGCCGCGCAGCGCGTCAGCGCTGACTCCATCTGGCATGCCTGGCTGGCTGCGCTTGCCAGGGAGGAAAAGGGTTCCCGTCCAGAGCAGGTCTTCGGACGGCAGTGCACCAGGCCCCACGGTGGGCGCCAAATGTCGGGGGTTGGGTGCGACATATGCCAAAGGATGGCTTATCATGGTGGGGGCGAGTAGAACGTCGCCGGTGCCTAGAAACGGGATGAGGCGAAGACATGCACGCCGACGAATCTTACCAAGCTTCAGGGCTCTCTGGGGATATAATACCCCTACTGCTGCTCTGCGGGGTCTCCGCATGATCACTATGGCAAAGTGTTTACACGATTGCTCCTTGAGCTGTTTCCTAGAGGTAGGAGAGGGCAAGGCTAGCTCTCTCCTTCCTATATGATCTGGTCTAGTACTAATGGATTCCAACCCTTTGCATGGGTGCCCTGGGGGTTTATATAGGCCTACCCCCCAGGGGTACAATGGTAATCCAGCTGGATGCGGGCCCAGCCGTCAATCTCTCCGGCCATCGTTTTCGCCGACTGGGTCGGTACGGAGCCGACAGGCCGCGTCCGCCGCGGGCGTGTCTTGCCGGCTGCTGATTACTGTAGCCGTGCTTCTAATGACGCGGGCTTGGTCATGGATTCGTGGCAACAGCCCCGCCGCCCGGCGGGCGATCACTATTGCCACTCTCCGTCACATCTGGTTAATGGCGCATGGGCCCTGGGGGAGGAGCTGGCCGACTCTCGGGGGCCGACTCCCAACGGGTCCGACTGGTGGCGCACTTGCCGTCTTCTGGGATCCTGCTGGCCGGTGGGACCCGCCGCCCAAAGGTTGTATAGACAAGCCATCGTGGGCGCAGGATTCGGTCCACCGGTGCTGATGTCAAGGCCAGCATGGCAATAGTGCCACGCCGCTCGGAGATCTCCGCGGGTACGGCGTACTGTGGCCATGCCTGCCTTTGGAAAGGGGTGGGAGCAGTCTTCACTGTAGCCACTCCCCTGTCGTGTCCCTCTTGATGAGGACGTGGGGTTTGTTGGAGTCGCGGGCCGACTCCCCAAGGCCGGCTTCTTGGGAAGTCGTCAGTAAGGAGTCGGCTTATCTTGAAGTCGTCCCTAGGACTCAGCCGTGAGTGGCTAGTCAGTGGCCTTGCCGCCGACTTCTTAGAAGGCGGCTCTTTGTCCTGGGGTCTTGAGGGGCGCAACCTGCCCCGATGTCTTGAAAGGTTCTGGGACTTGGGTTAGCCTACCCGTGGCCCATTACTCCGACACTAATCAACCCCCTCTAGACATACTTTCGATCCTACAAGTGGCATCAGAGCTTTGGTCTCCGTTTGCTTTGATTTCCATAGCTTTTGGTGATCCTAGCCTTGGTTTCACAACCTAGGAGAGTATGGCGTCTAGCGAGGGAAATTACCACCGTAGAGGTCCTTACTTTGATGGTACTAATTTTGCTAGTTGGAAGCATAAGATAAAAATGCATATTCTTGGACATAACCCCACCGTTTGGGCTATTGTGTGTATTGGCTTGCAAGGTGAATTCTTTGATGGGAGAGAACCGAACCGTGAAGCTACCGCAGAAGAGTTGAAGATGTTGCAATACAATGCTCAAGCTTATGATCTTCCCTTCAACGGATTGTGCCCCGAAGAATTCAACAAAATCAACCGTCTTGAGAATGCAAAGGAAATTTGGGATACTTTGATTGATATGCACGAAGGTACCGACTCCATGAAGGAATCCAAATTGGATGTGCTTCAAAGTCAACTTGACAAGTTCAAAATGAAGGATGGTGAAGGTGTGTAACAGCCCCAAAATTGGATTATCAATTTTTGTGTTGTTATTCCTTCCTGGCACTCATTTTCAAAATTTTCTCCTGAGTTTGCTGGGTGACTCTGAGAAATTTTGCCATTTTCAACCTCTCAAAATCTTTCTCATGTCTCTTTCAGTGGGCAAGACCTCATTTGCATCATCCCAAACCCTCTCAAACCCTAATTCCAAATTTTTGGAATTTGAATGTGGCCCTTGTGATTACAAAGGAGCCATCATTGTCCTTGCTCTGTTGATCCTCCCAATTGTTCCCAGAGATCATCCTACCTTTCTGAACCTTGGATATGCAGAAATATTGCTAAGCCCAATGCAATATTTTTGAATTATGATTTATTCCTTTTCTTGCATTTCTGAGGAATAAAATCCAAAGGCATAGCTAGACATCTCCTAAATTCATGAGAATTGGTGGAGTTGATTCTTATGCCTAATCCAAGCTCTCGCAAAGATATTGGCCATAATTAAATAAGGAAAATTGCCTTTTCCTCTTTTAAGCCAATATTGCACTTCTGCCAGTTTCCAAAGGAGCTACCATTTTTATAGCAAGGAAAATTCCCAAAATATTTGTGGAGCTTGTAGTTGCTATATCTTCACACTTTCCATCCAAAATCATGCTCCAAAGATCATAATTTGAGCACATGATCCAATGCAAGTTTCTGCCTTCTCTGAATTTTTTTGCAAATGAAGTGCTTTATTCCTAAGTCCAATTTAGCTGCAATTTGTCAGGGTGTTTAACATTGTTAAATAACCCACGAACACCAAAGATGAGCTCAATCCATTCATCCTAGCTCCCTGTGCAATTTTTCAAAGTTTCTGACCAGAACACAAGTTTGTGAAGGAAGTACCTTCACAGTGTTTCCAAATGGGATGAAACTTTTCCATCCTCTCAAGTATCTCAAATTATTAGCCTCCACCCAAATTCATCTCATTCCATTGAACTATGTGAGCACAGGAGCAATTCCTTGTTTCTTTCCACATTTTCAGTTTGTGAAGCAAGTATATTTTTTTCTTGCTCCATTATGGCTGATAATTTTCCGAGGCCTTCTCCTACTCATATAACCTATCTCCACAAGATTGTGGCTCATTTCATCTGTCCATTTGCCCTGAGGATTTTTCTGAAGTTTTTGGACAGAAATGATAGCTGTGAAGGAAGTGCCATTTTGGTGAGTCCATTTGGTAGAAACTTTTTACAGCATCATGGTATGTTCAAATCATCGGGCTTTGCCTAGATTTGGCCTAATCCATCACTCCTAGTTAGTGCTTCATCATAATTTAGTTTCTGGGTTAGTTTTGGTGGTTGTACAACAACTATGGTAAATAGTTGTCCATTTTACCTCAAAACTCCCAGGACCATAATCCTTTCTACCCCAAGCCTCCCAGACAACTTATCTACCTTTTACCCCCTCTGGTTTAATCTCTAGGGTTTTGCCAAGTTTGCAACAACAAACTTGTGGAGCTTGTTTCACTTAGCTTCGTTTGTCTCTGCCCTTCTACTTACCATGGTAACACTCCACGCTGGAAGGACTACGCGGTAGACATAAACTTACTTCAGTAGAAACCCCAGAGCACGCCATGCCAGTGGTGACCATGTGTGTAGCTAGCCAAAACGGTGGTCTAGCCACTGTGGTCGTCTGCATCGCTGCCCCGACCGCCTCTGGTCTCGCCATCAATGCCCAATAGTTCCCCCTCATCGTCGTCTTCCCTCTGGACCGCTGCCCCCCCTTCGTTTTCTTCTCCGGCGAGCCGTGCCAACGACCGGAATAGTGCGCTCCTGTGCATCGTCGTCTTCCTCCCCGATGTCTTCTTCCTCCGTTCGTCCGCACGCCTTCCTCGTCTCTGTGACTCTCTGGCACTCGTCTTGGTCCTCCTCGTCGCCTTCCCGCCGTTCCCCGTGAGCTTTGGCCACGCCTCCCGACGCAGTACCCTCGCCGGTGCACGGACACATCGCCTGACGCGTGCCACCTCACCCCCCTTCCCGAGCTCTCCCGTGGCTATAAGTAGAGCCATCGGGCTCGTCCGCAGCCACACCGCCTCCCCATCCCCTCCTCTCGTCCCTGGAGCCTCTCTCTGACCCCATCGCCGCCATGGCCGCCGCCTCGGGCTTCAATCGATTCCGGCGATGCCGCTACCCTATCGCCGTTCCTCCACCACCACTTCAACCTATAGAGCCCAGCAAGCCTCCCCGTAGCCTCGGCCCTTCCTCTCCCCTACCAGAGCACGTTGCTCGATGGTGGCCGAAGCTCCTCCCCGCTGCGAGCTTAACCACGGCTAGTCCAGCACCCCTCGGCGGCGGAGCTCGCCGCCATCCGATGCGCCTCCATCCCCTGAGCAGATTGGTGGGTCGTGCGCCTTCTTCCGTGGCCGGGTGCGCCGGCGAGCGCCTTCGGGGCGGGCGCCTCCCCTCGGCCAGGTGCGCATCGAACGGGAGGAGGAAGAAAACAGGCCAAGCGGGCCCCTCCTCGCGCGGACCCACCTGTCTGCGAGAGAAGGGCGTGGCCCAGTCGGCCACGTGGATAAGTGGCGGCGACCCGCCACGAAGCCGTCTCCCTCATGCGAAAGCGTATTATGTGAAGTACGCTTTCAATTACCGAAAGAGTATCCTCCCTCTGCTTCGGCCAGAAATATGTTTTCCTCTCTGGAAAACGTATTCTCAGAAAAAACACGTTCTGTTTAAACTACCAGGGACTTGTTTGTGGAAGTATTTTTACACACTAGTCCCTGAGCTTTAAACGCCCGTATCTTTTTACCTGTAACTCCGAATCAGGTGAATCCAAAGCCCACGTCTTCATTTCGTCCAGCCCGTTCCGTTGATGTCATTTTCATAATATTTCCACCCAGTGAAAATGACCATTTTGCCCTTGCCCGTAAACAGCCTCCACTACTAGGGAAAAGGCCAGCAGCAGCGCGGGTTTTAGGCCTATCAGTAGCGCGGGAATATGCGCTACTGATTAGGCGCTACAGCTATTCCTTAGCAGTAGCGCGTGTTACACGCACTACTGCTAGGACAAGTAGCTGCAGCATTTGTTCAATCCCGCGCTACTGCTAATGTAACTACTGGCAGCGCATTTTCCATCCATCGCTACTAGTATTCTTTTTTTATTTTTTTATTTTTAGTGTATTTATTGTACAAATATTGGTACAATACCAGTTATGAGGTTTACATCATTATGTCCATAACAGTGTGTCAAATGAAGGTGGATTAGTTTCAAGTGGAGGCAATATGTGGTGCATGTCAAAAGTATACTACAAATCCAAACTTGATCTAGTTTGGACTAGTAGTACTTTCGATGTGCACCACATGTTGCCTCCACTTGAATCTAATCCGCCAACACAAGCTATTTAATCATCATCATAGTCATTACCACCAACATTAGCTATTTAATTACCATAATCATAGTGTAGCACACATCATCATCTTCAAACTCTCATTCTAGCTAGCTAATCACCACCAACACTAGCTAATAATAATCATCATAGTCATTACCACCAACAGTAGCTATTTTATCATCATAGTAATAGTGTAGCACATCATCATCCTCAAACTCATTTCTAGCTAGCTAATCACTCCTGCTGCTCTCTCTTAGGTAAAATAACATAAAACATGTGTAGCTCTCCTCCTTGATCAAGTTGGAGCATGCAGATGAACCTGTCTCCTAATTTTGGGTAGCACATCTGTTTGCCGCCCCCTAGTACTTCTCTGCGCTCCCCCATCACATATCTGGTCTAGTCTTGCACTATTAAGCATTCATCGCTGATCTTGAATGCACTAAAGTAACATGTAGGATATCTTGGCCGTAAGCTAATAATACTCATGGTACCTTTAGTCTCGATCCCATAAGGCACAACATTCATCGGGAGTCCCTGTTGAAAAAACATCGTATGGTAACATACTTAGCAATGAAGTTTAGCTTCACAAATAATGTATGGAAAAGATGCACTGAGGACAAATAGTAAAAATCTTACCATCCTTCCTAAATAGATGTGACCGTAGTTCATTACGAACACTATAGGTCGCACGTTTTCAGTACTAACATTTCTAAGTCCAGGAAGAAAATTTGTCTTGACAGTATCAAGATCCTCAAGCCATGAAACATAATGACTTAGCTCCTCGCAGTTTAGTTCAGCCCTGGGACAGTAGTAGGTCCTGTCTACCAAGCACTGGACATGTTTGCTTGCACTGAAATAAGCTGACAATACAAATTAGTTGTCAACTATTTTTGAATAAACAATATCAAAGACATAAATATGGTTGAGAAACTTACATAATGGTGTAACTAGAGGCGTCTGCACATCAACCCAGATGTCGGTATTACCTTCAATATCATCTTCCGGACGAATTTCAAAGGTGATAACCATATCAGGCTCAAATTCATAAGTCTTGCATAGTGCTCGCCATGTTTTGCATCCAAAATAGGTGTAGTCATCTGAATTGTATAATTTTGCATGGAAAATATAACCATGCTCGGTCTTCAAGTAAACTTTCTTTACCTCCATAGTATGACTGAAACCTATCTTATCCAATACAAAAACTCTTGCATGGCAGGGGATACTCTAGTAGAATAGTAAAAAAAATATAAGTTGAAGCAAATGAAGCAGATGTCATGCTTAATTATGAAAAAAGACTTGTCGTTGTGACTTACTGTATCCACTTCGAAGTTCTCGTCCAGCTTGATGCCGAAGCGCCTATCATCATCTAGGAAGATTCTGTCGCACAGGCCGCGCTCGTCTTCGCAGTATTTGCAAATACCGAAATCCTTTTTGTCGTCAGACATTTCCTATGTTCATAGTTAAAACATTAATTGAAAATCGATAGAAGACAACTACCAAGATACTCAACACACAAATCCGGGGCACTCGATATTTCTACATATTCTGGCAAAAGTCATGCCAAAATTCACGGAAAAATCCGGCATGACCTTTGCTAAAATGGGACATATCGAGCGCCTGAAATTTGCTGGAATGGAAATGAATCAACACTCCGGCAAAACATAGGCCACTCGGAGGTGTAACCTGCAAACATGACCGACCACTTGGATATTGAGCAACACAAGGTATACATTTCAAAACATCTTATAGGACTCAAATTAGCATGCGTTCAATAAGCAAAAGTAAATCATCTCACGCATCCGTACATTGTCGAATATTATCACTAATATATCCCGAATAGTGTCATACATATAACATCACTAGTACAACTAAAACCCTAGAACATGACGGGTATCGGCGCGGGCGGTGGACACCCACAGAGAAGGAACCATCACGGGATCATAGCTCCCGTGAGATCCCTGGAGAACCTGCCAGGTATTGGAGAACCTGTGCTCCAACGCAAACAAGTAGCGACGGACGTGCGTGTCCTCCTCACTGACACGGTGACGTACCACCTCCGCGGAGTCCTCGAGCCTCTGGACCGTCACTGGCCCATGCGATCGCCACCAAAGAAGGTTCGGGTCAACGACAGGCTGGCTCCTCACCAACCTGCGCCCCCCGGTAGGTAGCGCCTCCCAGTACCACCCCGACGGAGCCCAGTCCCGGACATGGCCCATCTGGTCAAGCAGGTGTCGTCCTCCGCCGACTCGACGACGAGGATGCGGGATATGCATCGTCCATGTCGATGCGAGAAAAATTGCTTTAACTAAAAAAATAGCAACAAGTTCTTACTAACTAGTTCTATTAATTCAACTCATTCTTACTAAATATAAACTTACTATAAATAGAAAGAAACTAGCACATCTACTACTACTAATTAACATCTAACTACTACATCTACTACTAATTAACATCTAACTACTACATCTACTACTGCTAATTATACAACTAGTTTACCATCACTACTTCTAAAAATCATTATCTATGAACCCTAAATTAACATCTACTACTACTAAAATCATCTACTAACTAAGCAAAGAGAGAGGGGGTGGGGGAGGG
>NC_057812.1:708861120-708866542 GCF_018294505.1 Triticum aestivum | reverse complement strand
CGGCGGGCTCGGTCGGTGGCAGCGGGCTCGGTCGAGGGCGGCGACGGTGAGGTTGAGGGCGGCGACAGTGTGGTCGAGAGCGGCGGCAGTGAGGTTGAGGGCGGGCGGCGACGACGGTGAGGGCAGGTGCGCTCGGGATCGGGCGGCGGCGACAGGAGTAGGGGAGCCGACCGGGGTGGGGGGGGGGAAGGAGGACTTAGCGAAATTTTGATTCGGGGGGTGGTTAACTCGAACTAGCAGTAGCGCTCATATGGAAAACGCGCTATAGCTAACTTATCTATAGCGCGTTTTAGAGAAAACCGCTACTGCTAATGGAAGCAGTTATTTCTTTTGTTTATCCCAATATCAGTAACGCTTTGTCCTGAAAAAATGCTATAAGTCTAAGCAATGTAAAAACATCAAAAATATACATTGGTCATCATTGATCTTTTTGTGTATAATCTAAATAGTCAACATGAATCCTTACTGTACCTGTATAGGTACAGGCGAGGATTAGGTACAGGCGAGGATTCATATTGCAACCACAAATCATACACATATAGTTCAATGAAGACCAAGTGCTCGAGATAGGTTGAGAAGTAACATATTTAAGGTGGTAAACACCTTGTTCGCTTAGCAGTATGGGACTAAACTTAATTAGTTGCGGTGATACTTAGCAGCAACGAGTTTTGAAGAAAATCGCTGCTACTAAGTTCTTTAGCAGTATCGCGTCCACGGGAAGGGCGCTACTACTATATCTTGCCTGGGGGAAACACCGTGGCAATTATAGTAGTAGCGCTCTTTTCACCTAGAGCGCTACTGCTACTTAGTCATTAGTAGTGCTCTTTACTGAAGCTCGCTACTGCTAATTAGCAGTAGAGCCTGTTTTTAGACCGCGCTGCTGCTAAGATTCTGTGTATAAGGTTTTCCCTAGTAGTGCTCCTCCGAGAGAGAACTGTTTCCGGCAAATCTTTCCGCGATTGTCGTGGATTTGTCACGACAGATGTCCTGGTGAAAGGACTTAGTTGTGGAGCCATCGCAATGGGTTAGCTTAAAGGGGTTAAATCGGACAAGGGGACACGGGGAGTTTATACTAGTTCGGCCCCTTCGATGAAGGTAAAAGCCTACGTCTAGTTGTGATTGGTATTGCTGGGGTTTCGATGACTAGGGAGCGAATCCGCTTTGACTGGCCCTCGAGTTGTTGTTTCCTGTCCGCAAACCGTGGCCGAGTCGTCCCTTTATACACAAAGGTTGATGCCCGCCGGTTTATAGAGTCCCGAGGCCGGATCATAGAGGTGTCCGGCTCGGTCTCTATTCCTCTAACTTACAATACAAGTTTAGATGATAAAGTCGGTTCACAACTATAGGCTTTAATCCGTCTTTGGGCCTTGGGGCTTCTTAAAACGCCAGTATCTTGCCATCTTCATGGGCTTCAATCTTCATGGAGCTAATCTGGCCATGCCTAGCCGGTTTACCTCCAGTAACTATATCCCCAATATTAGGCCCCAGATTGATTTGAACCTGTTCATGTCAATCTCCAATACTTAGAAAAATTCTTGCTCTGGCATCTTTGTATAAATCTGGTAAATCGCCGTGACGTCATCCTTTAAATCCACAGCCAATCAGTATGATGTCATCTACCCGTTGAAGCCGAAGATGCCCTTCATTAATGATCGTTTCAACCCTCGAGGCATCATCTTTAATACTTATCCATTTCCAGCTCCTCGATTTCTGCACTTGTCGTTTTATCGCTTCGCCTTATAAATAGGACCACGGGTCCTTCTCTTTTCCCTTTGTCTTCTTCACTTCTTCTTCCTCCTTGTGACATCTCTACTCCTGAGCGCCGTCACCGTCACCAAGCTTCACCTCTGCTTTGACAAAGGTTGCCGCATCAACCTGACCGTTACCAGAGACACGTGGTGACCCTCCGCTGCTTCTTCCTGCACCAGTAAGTTCCTCTTCTCCTCACCCCAGATTCGCCATTAGGGTTCGGTGTTCTTCATAACCTGAAACTGTTCCTCCTTTAGTAACACCAATGGCCGGTTAGATCTGATTGTTTTCAGCGCCCTTTGTAGCTTAAACTCCTTTCTTCTTGTTAAGGCTTCTTCTTGATATCAAACTCATCTGAACTTACTAAACCTTTTGAGCACTTGAGATTAGAACAGAATATATTTTGATTATCCAATGCATGGCAGATCTGAAATTCCCATGCCAAACTGTGAAATCTGTTTTACCTTACTTAGCCTTTTTCGTGTGACACTCCAAAATTTTAATTTGGTTTTCATCAAAAACTTTGTTGGATTTTAAAAGAGGGCATTTAAAATTTCTTTTCCAGAAATCCTTCCTCTTAAAAACTTCCTTTCCTTTGGCAAGGATTTTCTTTTCCCTTTCAAATTTGGTGTTGAATTTTTGGAAGCTTTTCCTTCTGGTTGTTACCCTCTCAAACTTATTTATTTTCATTTAAAAAAAAGAAACCCTAGGAGTTTTGGGACTTCTTTCTTTTTGAAACCACCCATGGTTTTACCATGTCTCCTATAGTAAATCTTCTCAAAACCCCTCCCTCCACCTTTGAGCAATTTAAATCCTCTGTCTCAACAAGCCCAAACAAGTTTTGGATTTTATTTCAATTATTTTATCTCCCAAAACATTTCTGCCAATTATTTTGAGCCTAAGTGATTTTCAAAGCAAGTACCACTTTGCCTTTGAGTTTTTATCCCAAACCAACTTCCCTGGATTGTCTTTAGTACCCACAACCTAGAACAATCTTGATCCACTCTTCTTCTTTTCAAATATTTCAAATTTCACTCACTGCAAGTTTGGACCAGATTTGCCAAATTTGATGAAATTCATATCCACACTTCGCCAAAAATTCCACCAAAAATCATGCAGCCTACTGGAGCAATGAGTAGCCACTCCACCAAATTTCAGCTCAAGGAAAAATCCCTAGATGCCAAAAGCATTCTGTCGAACACCTGAGCTGCACTGTTCTTTGCATTTTCAGTAAAGTTCAGTAAAATTCAGTTTTACAGTGTCGTTTTCTTCAGAGTTCAGTCACAAGCTCACAGTGCGCTTGGCTCGATGCTCGCAGTCCCTCCCTCTTGTCCGGAGCTTCACACGCGTGCGTGGAGCCTTCCTGGCGTCGGTGGCGCACTGGCCCGCCCTCGCCGGCGTCTTCTGCGGCGTCGGGACCTCCCGTGGCGGCCGACAGAAGGCACACCACGACAGAACGTCGTTCAGCGCCGCCCAAATCCCCCTGGCTCTCCGCGTGGCCTCATGCATGCCAGCGCACGCCCGTGGCACCATCACCGTGGCCCGGCAAGCACGGAACGTGCTCCCTGCCGCCGACGGGCCGCGCCACCCCCGTTCCGTCAAGCTCGACCCAAACACCCAAACCCCGGCCAGTTTAGCACCTAAACGGACCCATTGAACCCCCACGATGGCGCTCGACCCCTAATCCTCCCCGATCAATGCCCTGCGCCGCCGTAAGCTTCGCCGGAGAACCCCGTTCTCGGCCACCGCCTCGAATCGCCTATAAAAAGGAACCCGAGCTCGCCCTCGAGCACGCACCTTCACTGCACCTCCCCAGGACCCTGCCAAGCCACCAGGAGGACCTCGAGGAGGTCTCCTTCCCCAACTCTGGCCGCCTTGCTCCGCCTTGGCCTCCAGCTTGATTCACTCCGGTGAGGCCATATCCGGCGCCCAAACCTCGTCCGTAGCCCTCTCTCACACCCAGTACTCTAACCCCCTCATCAATTTGGCCTTTGCAGTCCTCTCCGACGAGCTCCATCCACGCCCGAACCACCGTCCGCCGGAGTTGAGACCGCCGTCGACGTGGTGCTCCCCCGCGACCAACACCACCACCCATCGTTGCGGAAGGATACGGTGAGCACGTTGGTAACCTCCGATCCCCTTACCTCGCCGTGGATCGCTGCCGGCGACCACCGCAGCCCTCGGGCGCCGACGAGCCTCGTCCCTCCCATTTGAAAGTTTAAACATGACAAGTGGGACCCGCTGTCAGCCTCTCTGTCCTTTCTAAACGAAGCGTTTTCTGAAAACGCCTTCTGCCAAATGCGCTTTCCCTTTGGGCTGGCGTAGTTTCTGCCAAAGCGTTTTCTGTTTTTATAAACTAGCCCCTGGAAACTTTCTGTTTCGTTACAGATGAGTCCCTGGATTAAAACCCTTATAACTTTTAAACAGAAAGGTATTTTTGATTGATTCTTTTTCTATTCTCTTTAAAATTTTGTCTAGTTTTTTATCAGATTTATTTGAAAAATATTTGGAATACCTTTTGTGCACCCCTTGGTATTTACGATAGCGCATATATTTTCTTTATACCATAGATACCGAAGGAGGTGACGGAGCCGCGAACTTCACCGAGCTAGGCTCCGACTACTCTGAACCAGGCAAGCATGTTTGAACTTTTGATATGATGAGTGTCTTGGCATGTTTTGCATTTAGTTAGTTTCATGGCATGTTGATGAGCATACCGATGAACGTTATTTTATGCAATGTTGAGGTAAGTGAGTTCGATGATCCATAAGTGGATGGATGTGAGTATGAATGGCCATGTGTTGGCATGAGGATGGGTAAGATGGCAGTGTCGTAGCATGCCAGTCTTATGCCAGACTATATGACTTCAGTGTCAAACCGTATCGGTCCAGTTCCTCTCATTTCCTTCCCCGTACTACCACATGTTTTCCGCAAGGAATATGGTTTAGTAAGTTGCAAACCGCTTTCCTGGTACACACCAAAAGGAGAGGCCGGGATGATGGTTCCATGGCCCTGGATTAAAGCCAGTCATCTGGTCAGGGGGCATGGGTGTTTCCGGTTGGGACCGAGAGGGGGGCACCCCTTAGAGCGCGCGTATATAAATTTGATCCCATGCTATTCGAGATTGTGATCTCCCCGTCTCAAAAGTTTTTCTTGGACGATGTCTAGGGTGAGTCCTGGCATCGAGAGGTAGGATGGGTGTGTACTGGATAGCTGTGTTTTCTTCCGAAAAACCGTAAACGGAACTAGTCCTTCGTGACTACGGAAATCCGTTGGCTGTGGGAAAATTTTTGTACAAACTCTGCAGAGCCATACATTCCTTGAATCAACTATTCCATGTCCAAATTCGTATTATCTTGTCCTAATAGTATCAGTTTGATGACAGAGACTCCAGTGAATCCCATGTGTGCTAAGTCCGGTTAAATGTTATTCCTGTGGGTGGACTAACCTGTTTATTATCATGAATTGAATATGTATTATGAGTATTATTTACTTGTGAATAAAGCCCTTTCTATGATGTCGCCCCGACGTCCGACTGTGGCATTTCTTTTAAAGCCCTTTCTGTGATGTCGCCCCAACGTCCGACTGTGACATTTCTTTTAAAGCCCTTTCTGTGATGTCGCCCCGACGTCCGACTGTGGCATTTCTTTTAAAGCCCTTTCTGTGATGTCGC
>NC_057812.1:708860778-708861103 GCF_018294505.1 Triticum aestivum | reverse complement strand
CCATTTATTCTCATGAATTAAATGTTTATTATGAGTATTATTTACTTATGAATAAAGCCCTTTCTGTGATGTCGCCCCGACGTCCGACTGTGGCATTTCTTTTAAAGCCCTTTCTGTGATGTCGCCCCGACGTCCGACTGTGGCATTTCTTTTAAAGCCCTTTCTGTGATGTCGCCCCGACGTCCGACTGTAGCATTTCTTTTAAAGCCCTTTCTGTGATGTCGCCCCGACGTCCGACTGTGGTATTTCTTTTAAAGCCCTTTATGTGGTGTCGCTAAGACGCCCGACTGTGGCATCTTTTCCTTCTATTTATTTATTCACCTTT
>NC_057812.1:708851053-708860763 GCF_018294505.1 Triticum aestivum | reverse complement strand
CTGTGGCATTTCTTTTAAAGCCCTTTTTGTGATGTCGCCCCGACGTCCGATTGTGGCATTTCTTTTAAAGCCCTCTCTGTGATGTCGCCCCGACGTCCGACTATGGCATTTCTTTTAAAGCCCTTTCTGTGATGTCGCCCTGACGTTCGACTGTGGCATTTCTTTTAAAGCCCTTTATGTGGTGTCGCTAAGACGCCCGACTGTGGCATGATTTTCCCCTTTATTTATTTGTTCACCTTTCGAGGCGTCACTTCAGACACCCGATCGGTCTCCATTTATATTTCTGTCGGGATTTCAGGTGGACTACCGCCGATTCCCTCTTTGCTTACCTTGCCTGCTAATACTTTAAATGTACATTGGTGAATTAATCATGACGCATTCATGCATGCATTTGTTATATCTTACGTCCGAACTGTCTTGCGAGTACTTTCAAAGTACTCACTGGCTTGTTGATTTGGCCAGATGCTGACGAAGGCGATCTCATGGATGAAGAGTTCGATAGCGAGTCCGACGCCTAGAGGAATCCCAGTCAGTCTCGTGCGACCCTGGATTTGGTCACTATATTATATCCGCTTCCGCAACCCGAATAAATTTATCGAGCCTCACCTCGACGCTCGATGAGATGCCAGTTTGAGAGTCGTGTTATCACACTCCCCACTGTGTTATTCCACCATCACTTTATCCTCGAGTCAGTAGTATGCCACCACACCATTGTGTTATATCCGCCATTATGTATAATTATTGGCGCGCTTGTAATAATTTGTTGAGCAGCCCTAGCTCAACCCTGTAATATATCCTATGCTATTGGCTTATTGTATCAAGAATTTGTCTACCAGTGAGGAGGATTTCTCTCATACTGGACTCAAAAGATTAGTTTCTCAATAAATATTTTTATTGGAAAACCGGTCGTGACAAGCTTGGTACCAGAGCCAGGCTGACTGTAGGAAGCCACTAGGTGCGATCGCTAATTGGTTATTAGCATGATAGAGCTAATTTATATTTTTGCAATTGTAGTCATTTTCTGACTGTCAGCATAAATTTATGATCTGACCATTCAGAATTTTTGCTTACCTTTGTAGATGGCCGACAACAGCTGCGAGTCTCAGACCTTCGCCAATGTGCCCGATGGGTTCGTCAAGCTTCTCACCTTCATCGTTCAGGTCGCGATGGGGCCGTCTGTGCGCCCAGTCTTCACACTCTTCCAGCACAAGGTCAACGACAGTCTGACCATGCACCAGGTCACAGTGCAGTTCAGGGGAGGGCGTGGTGAGTTACGCCGCTTCCGATTCGTGGGAAGAGCCATGCCTACGGAGAGGCATGCTATGCAGATGGCAGCCCGTGTGGCGATAGCTCGCCTCAGGGATGTCCTTCCCGCGATGAAGACTCGTCGCTACCGCTATCTTCCATGCCATGTGCCTTACACCTGTCACTACGCATTCTCCTGCCCCAGAGGAGAACGAGATGAGGCTTTTGAGATGCTTATTGAGTATCTCCGGGCTCTGGAGGCAGCCTTCGACAACCTGGTGGACGACTTCGTAGCTGCCCGCATGGACTCAGTCCATGGCTGTGCCGCCAACAGGAGGGAGCTCCTGCCCGCCGCACCGCCACTGACTTTTGTCTCGTCATCCGCATCTTATGCACCTACTCGTCGCCTGCCTACCACCGAAGAGTTCAACCAGGCCATTGCGCCCACTCCAGCGCGCACTGCACCACCCGTTGTGCCTACTCCTATTCGTGTTGCTCCGCCCCTGGCACCCGCTCCATCTACCCGACGCAGCTCTTCACGTCTGGAGCCTATTAGTGAGGAGGAGGTCGAGTCCCCAACCTCACTACGCCTCGCCCTTGGCAGGGCCAAGGAGATCGTCAACATTTCCGGCTGAGTGCGCTTGCCGGTCATGCGATGTACCGCTTTGTAAGATATGTACATAGGTTGTGAGGAGTAGCCTGTTTGCGCATCATGTAGGAACTGGAGAAGTGCACTAGCCTAAATAACATGTCAGGATTATGTACGCATATCCTGAGTGATGTATTGTATAATTATCGCCCGCATGTAAGATATGTAATGAGCAGTCCTTCTCCGTGCGCAATTCGATTTGTTTTCTTAAGTGATCTTGGTCATTTAAATTATTTGCCATCCTTGTGCAATTTTGGATTTGTTTTTGCGACCATCTTCGCTTTTCTTATGAGTTTTACAAAATATATCCCCAGAGTGAAAAATGTCTCGTCCTTGGACTCGCTCCATGCCTACTCCGCCAGAGGAAGATTGTGACACTCAACCAGGCAACAATTTCACACAAGGGCAGTCGAGTCAATAGAACAGTGAAACGGCACTTTCCCAAATGTGCCGCCTTTCTGAACAGAGTCAGCAACAACATCGTGAAATGATGAACCAAGTCATCAACATGGGGAATCACCATGGACAGTATCAGCAGCAATCCAAGTTATCTGAGCTTCAGAAGACACGTCCCCAAACATTTTCTCACACTGACAAACCTCTTGAAGCCGAGGACTGGCTTCGAGATATGGAGAGAAAATTAATTATTGCAAAATGTTCAGATCTCGAGAAAGTACTATATGCTCCACACTATCTCACAGGAGCAGCTGCATCATGGTGGGAGAATTTTCTGCACATGCACCCCAACGAAAATGACATAACCTGGGATGATTTCAAGGAAGGTTTCCGTGGTGCACACATTCCTAAGAGTATTATGAAAATCAAGAAGAGAGAGTTCGATGACCTCAAACAAAGGAACATGACAGTGTCAGATTATAACAGTCAATTTACTCTATTGTCCCGCTATGCCAATGAAGAGCGTCTGACTGAAATCAAGAAGATGGAGAAATTCCTTGACGGTCTGGCACCCGCGCTTAAATGCCAACTGGTCGTGCACACTTTTCCTGATTTTAAAACACTGGTGGACAAAGCCATTACTATGGAAAATGAGAGACGCAGTCTGGAAGATATCCGCAAGCAAAAAAGGGACCAGACTAACCATGCTCGCAATCACCGAAGCAAGACAGATTTTCAAAAGGGTGGGACGCACAAATCCTCATCCAATGTCTCACGCCCAATCAAGAATTGTCATGCAAGGGACAAGGAGTTCACATATTGCCCCGGCGTTACTTGTTACGCCTGTGGAGAGGAAGGACACTATGCCAAGCAGTGTCCCAAGCCAAGGAACTCAACCCCAAAGCCGAACAACGGCGGCAATAATTCAGCGCCCAAGCGAAACAATTTCAATCCCAACAATAACCACAGGAAGGGTCATCTGAACCACGTAACCAAAGAGGAGGCACAAAATGCTCCGGATATCATACTCGGTACGTTTCCTGTCAACACAATACCTGCAATGGTTTTGTTTGATTCTGGAGCTTCTCACTCTTTCATTTCGAAAAGTTTTGCTTTGCAAAATAACTTTTCGATGCTTCCTTTGGAGAAATCCATAATCATCAAGTCCCCTGGGATTCAGCAAGTTACTCAGAATTACTGTCAGAAAGTGGTCATTGAGTTCGAAAGTTTGGAGTTTCACGCAAATCTTATTGTATTGGAAAATAAAGGACTGGATGTCATCCTAGGGATGGACTGGCTAACCACCAACAAGGGGTTTATCGACTGTTTCAACAGGACTGTAATTCTCACACACCACCAAGGGAAGACAATAAGAGTATCAGCCAAGGAAGGAAAAATACCCCGGCAACCGAGATTAAATAAGGTGGACGTTTCTGAGCTAAACAAGGTTCCAGTAGTGTGTGAATTTCCAGATGTATTCCCTGAAGAGCTACCAGGCATGCCACCAGACCGAGAGATAGAATTCAGCATTGAGCTCGCACCAGGAACCACCCCCATATACAAGAAACCGTACCGAATGGCACCATCTGAATTAGTTGAATTGAAGAAACAAATAAAGGAATTGCTAGACAAAGGATACATTCGAGCCAGCTCCTCACCTTGGGGATCACCAATTTTATTTGCCAAAAAGAAGGATGGAACGCTGAGATTGTGTATTGACTATCGAGCACTTAACATGGTCACAGTCAAAAACAAATACCCGATGCCAATGATAAACGATTTGTTTGATCAACTCGCTCAGGCCAAGGTATTCTCAAAAATTGACCTAAGGTCAGGATACCATCAATTGAAGGTACGAACAGAAGATATCCCCAAAACATCCTTCACCTCCAGATATGGACTGTACGAGTTCACAGTGATGCCATTTGGATTAACTAACGCCCCCGCATATTTTGTTCACCTCATGAACAAAGTATTTATGAAGTTTATGGACAAGTTCGTCATGGTATTCATCGACGATATTCTGGTATACTCCAAGACACCAGAAGAGCACGCAGAACATCTCAGGATTGTGCTAGGAGAGCTCAGAAAACACCAATTGTATGCCAAGTTCAGCAAGTGCGAATTTTGGCTAAGACAAGTACGCTTTCTAGGCCACGTACTGACCCAAGACGGTATCGCAGTGGACCCAGAGAAAGTCAAGGCCGTACTTGGCTAGAAGTCACCAGCCAGCGTAACGGACATACGGAGTTTCTTGGGAATGGCAGGATATTACCACAGATTTATTGAAGGATTCTCCACCATAGCCAAGCCTATGACGCAGTTACTCAAGAAAGATAAGAAGTTTGAATGGACAGAAGCCTGCGAGAAAAGTTTCCAAGAACTAAAGCGGAAATTAACGACAACACCGGTATTAATTGTACCCGACATACACAAGAATTTTGAAGTATATTGTGACGCGTCCAGAAAGGGTCTCGGATGCGTGTTGATGCAGGAAGGCAAGGTTGTCGCCTACGCTTCAAGGCAACTTCGCAAGCATGAGGAAAATTATCCCACTCATGACTTAGAAATGGCAGCAGTTATTCATGCACTCAAGGAATGGAGGCATTTCTTACTTGGGAATCGATGTGAAATATATACGGATCACAAAAGTCTCAAATATATTTTCACGCAACCAGAACTAAATTTACGGCAACGACGCTGGTTGTAATTGGTAAAGGATTATGATGTTGGTATCCATTACCATCCAGGAAAAGAAAATGTAGTGGCCGATGCTCTTAGTCGGAACCCCAGCTCCGACGAAAACAATCTGCACAGCTTGAGGCCCGAATTCCAACAAGAATTTGCCAAGCTCAACTTGATAATGGTAGCAGAAGGTACCATATCAAACTTGGAAATACAACCCGACCTTGTGGGGAAAATTAAAGGAGCTCAGCCCGGTCACACCAGCATCGAAGGCATCAAAAGAAAGTTGAGTATGGGCAAGGCCTCGGAATTCGTCATATGCAATGAAGGAATATTATGGTACGGAGAAAGGCTCTGCGTGCCAAACATAGAAGACCTTAAACAGCAAATTTTAGCTGAAGCCCACACCGCCCCGTACTCGATCCACCCTGGAGGAACCAAAATGTATAAAGATATTCAGGAAAGATTTTGGTGGCACGGTATGAAGAGGGACATAGCCACCTTCATTGCATGTTGCGACTCATATCAACGCATAAACGCTGAGCATCAGAGACCAGCCGGACTACTGCAACCGAACAAAATACCTGAGTGGAAATGGGATGAAATAGGGATGGATTTCATTGTCGGACTACCTCGGTCACGACACGGGAATGATGCCATACGGGTCATCACTGACAGGTTAACCAAAGTGGCACACTTTATTCCAATAAAGATGACCCACACCACTCAGAGGCTTGCCAGGATTTATCTTTCCCGCATAGTTTGTCTGCACGGTGTCCCGAAGACTATAATATCCGAGAGAGGCACTCAGTTCGTCTCAAGATTTTGGGAGCATTTACAACAGGCTCTGGGAACCCAACTAGCCTTCAGTACCGCATACCACCCACAGACTGATGGACAAACCGAACGCGTAAACCAGGTTTTAGAAGACATGCTGAGAGCATGTGTCCTCACATATGGAACCAGTTGGGAAGAAAGCCTGCCATACGCCGAGTTCGCGTTCAACAATAGCTACCAGGCCAGCCTACAAATGGCACCATTTGAGGCTTTATACGGACGAAGATGTCGTACCCCGTTAAATTGGTCAGAGACCGGAGACAGCCACATCTTCGGACCAGACATGCTCAGAGAAGCCGAGAAAAAGGTCAAGCTAATCAGAGACCGACTTAAGACCGCTCAAAGTCGACAGAAGAGTTATTATGATCAGAAACATCGTAGGGTCAGCTTCGAACCCGGTGAGTTCGTATACCTGAGAGTATCCCCTATGAGAGGATTGCAACGATTCAAGATTAAAGGGAAGCTAGCACCAAGATTCATCGGACCTTTCTGTATAAGGGCACGAAGAGGCACGGTAGCCTACCAGCTAGACTTACCCGAGGAATTATCTGATGTCCACGACGTGTTCCATGTCTCGCAATTGAGGAAGTGCGTAAGCAACCCAGAGAAACAAGTATCCCATGAAAACATTGACGTGCAGCCAGAGCTCACTTATCGGGAACGTCCCGTAAGAATATTAGAGGAGTCTGAAAGGAGGACCCGACAGAAGACCATCAAGTTTTTCAAAGTCCAGTGGAGCAATCACACCGACAGTGAAGCAACTTGGGAAACAGAGGATTTTCTTCGGACAGAGCATCCACACTTATTTAAGGATCAGCTGAAATCTCGGGGACGAGATTTTTCCTAAGGGGGTAAGTGTTGTGACACTCCAAAATTTTAATTTGGTTTTCATCAAAAACTTTGTTGGATTTTAAAAGAGGGCATTTAAAATTTCTTTTCCAGAAATCCTTCCTCTTAAAAACTTCCTTTCCTTTGGCAAGGATTTTCTTTTCCCTTTCAAATTTGGTGTTGAATTTTTGGAAGCTTTTCCTTCTGGTTGTTACCCTCTCAAACTTATTTATTTTCATTAAAAAAAAGAAACCCTAGGAGTTTTGGGACTTCTTTCTTTTTGAAACCACCCATGGTTTTACCATGTCTCCTATAGTAAATCTTCTCAAAACCCCTCCCTCCACCTTTGAGCAATTTAAATCCTCTGTCTCAACAAGTCCAAACAATTTTTGGATTTTATTTCAATTATTTTATCTCCAAAAACATTTCTGCCAATTATTTTGAGCCTAAGTGATTTTCAAAGCAAGTACCACTTTGCCTTTGAGTTTTTATCCCAAACCAACTTCCCTGGATTGTCTTTAGTACCCACAACCTAGAACCATCTTGATCCACTCTTCTTCTTTTCAAATATTTCAAATTTCACTCACTGCAAGTTTGGACCAGATTTGCCAAATTTGATGAAATTCATATCCACACTTCTCCAAAAATTCCACCAAAAATCATGCAGCCTACTGGAGCAATGAGTAGCCACTCCACCAAATTTCAGCTCAAGGAAAAATCCCTAGATGCCAAAAGCATTCCGTCGAACACCTGAGCTGCACTATTCTTTGCATTTTCAGTAAAGTTCAGTAAAATTCAGTTTTACAGTGTCGTTTTCTTCAGAGTTCAGTCACAAGCTCACAGTGCGCTTGGCTCGATGCTCGCAGCCCCTCCCTCTTGTCCGGAGCTTCACACGCGTGCGTGGAGCCTTCCTGGCGTCGGTGGCGCGCTGGCCCGCCCTCGCCGACGTCTTCTGCGGCGTCGGGACCTCCCGTGGTGGCCGACAGAAGGCACACCACGGCAGAACGCCGTTCAGCGCCGCCCAAAGCCCCCTGGCTCTCCGCGTGGCCTCATGCATGCCAGCGCATGCCCGTGGCACCATCACCGTGGCCCGGCAAGCACGGAACGTGCTCCCTGCCGCCGACGGGCCGCGCAATCCCCGTTCCATCGAGCTCGACCCAAACACCCAAACCCCGGCCAGTTTAGCACCTAAACGGACCCATTGAACCCCCACGACGGCGCTCGACCCCTAATCCTCCCCGACCAATGCCCTGCGCTGCCGTAAGCTTCGCCGGAGAACCCCGTTCTCGGCCACCGCCTCGAATCGCCTATAAAAAGGAACCCGAGCTCGCCCTCGAGCACGCACCTTCACTGCACCTCCCCAGGACCCTGCCAAGCCACCAGGAGGACCTCGAGGAGGTCTCCTTCCCCAACTCCGGCCGCCTTGCTCCGCCTCGGCCTCCAGCTTGATTCACTCCGGTGAGGCCATCTCCGGCGCCCAAACCTCGTCCGTAGCCCTCTCTCACACCCAGTACTCTAACCCCCTCATCAATTTGGCCTTTAGAGTCCTCTCCGACGAGCTCCATCCACGCCCGAACCACCGTCCGCCGGAGTTGAGACCGCCGTCGACGTGGTGCTCCCCGGCGACCAACACCACCACCCACCGTTGTGGAAGGACACGGTGAGCACGTTGGTAACCTCCGATCCCCTTACCTCGCCGTGGATCGCCGCCGGCGACCACCGCAGCCCTCGGGCGCCGACGAGCCTCGTCCCTCCCATTTGAAAGTTTAAACATGACAAGTGGGACCCGCTGTTTTTATAAACTAGCCCCTGGAAACTTTCTGTTTCATTATAGATGAGTCCCTGGATTAAAACCCTTATAACTTTTAAACAGAAAGGTATTTTTGATTGATTCTTTTTCTGTTCTCTTTAAAATTTTGTTTAGTTTTATATCAGATTTATTTGAAAAATATTTGGAATACCTTTTGTGCACCCCTTGGTATTTACGATAGCGCATATATTTTCTTTATACCGTAGATACCGAAGGAGGTGACAGAGCCACGAACTTCACCGAGCTAGGCTCCGACTACTCTGAACCATGCAAGCATGTTTGAACTTTTGATATGATGAGTGTCTTGGCATGTTTTGCATTTAGTTAGTTTCATGGCATGTTGATGAGCATACCGATGAACGTTATTTTATGCAATGTTGAGGTAAGTGAGTTCGATGATCCATAAGTGGATGGATGTGAGTATGAATGGCCATGTGTTGGCATGAGGATGGGTAAGATGGCAGTGTCGTAGCATGCCAGTCTTATGCCAGACTATATGACTTCAGTGTCAAACCGTATCGGTCCAGTTCCTCTCATTTCCTTCCCCGTACTACCACATGTTTTCCGCAAGGAATATGGTTTAGTAAGTTGCAAACCGCTTTCCTGGTACACACCAAAAGGAGAGGCCGGGATGATGGTTCCATGGCCCTGGATTAAAGCCAGTCATCCGGTCAGGGGGCATGGGTGTTTCTGGTTGGGACCGAGAGGGGGGCACCCCTTAGAGCGCGCGTTTATAAATTTGATCCCATGCTATTCGAGATTGTGATCTCCCCGTCTCAAAAGTTTTTCTTGGACGATGTCTAGGGTGAGTCCTGGCATCGAGAGGTAGGATGGGTGTGTACTGGATAGCTGTGTTTTCTTTCGAAAAACCGTAAACGGAACTAGTCCTTCGTGACTACGGAAATCCGTTGGCTGTGGGAAAATTTTTGTACAAACTCTGCAGAGCCATACATTCCTTGAATCAACTATTCCATGTCCAAATTCGTATTATCTTGTCCTAACAGTATCAGTTTGATGACAGAGACTCCGGTGAATCCCATGAGTGCTAAGTCCGGTTAAATGTTATTCCTGTGGGTGGACTAACCTGTTTATTATCATGAATTGAATATGTATTATGAGTATTATTTACTTGTGAATAAAGCCCTTTCTGTGATGTCGCCCCGACGTCCGACTGTGGCATTTCTTTTAAAGCCCTTTCTGTGATGTCGCCCCGACGTCCGACTGTGGCATTTCTTTTAAAGCCCTTTCTGTGATGTCGCC